>NC_039258.1:4902656-5202656 GCF_003368295.1 Carassius auratus | reverse complement strand
ACAGATGCTATGCATATCAATTTACTTTTATGGTACTTTTAACACGAAACACATCTAATCTAAATTATATATTTATTGTCACAGAATCTAAATTTACAGTCCATTCACAAATATATAGTGTTACGAAAATACGCATCAGACTACATCATTCATCATACATCAATGTTCTAAAGGGAATAAGTTAATATATTTTTACGTATATTAATAAATCCATGGTCTCTTACCGAACAGTGACGTAATAATTGCCCCAGAACAAGATGCAATCATCTGCTGGATGGGTGTAATTTCCCCCTTGGGGATTGAAGAAGTTTTCTGAGAGCTCATCTCAAAGCCTGCGATGTAGACAAAGCTCTGATTAATCGAGACGTACAAACCTTGTTAACCTCACTCTTTACTGAATGGCTGCCATGTGCCAAAAATGGAACTTGTTGAAGAACAAGTTCACACCTTCTGTAGCATAAAGACCTGGTTTATTCCATTGACCTTTATCGGTTATCATGAATGAATAACCAAATGACGTAAACAGCAACTACTATGTAACCCCGACAGAAAAATAACAATGTCATCAATGTAGTCCAAAGATACTTATGAATTCACCGATTCACTAGGAGTTTCACGCTACTGCATAGAGTGCACCATTGCGCTTGTGTGTTTGTGTAGCCGTGTATTTCGCACCAGCAGATTCGTAACTTCCGGCTATTTAAATTTTGCACTCTTCGACATGACATAGAGTAGCGAAATCATATTTTATATTATTAACATTATTTTTCTTATATATATTCTACATAAAACTCAAGTTATTTATATTGGTGTAATTGACATTAAAATGTCAGCGCTTTGTGTCGTAGTTTTTTAAATGTCAAAAAATGTACGTCGAATCTTCCTTCATGAACTCCAAGAATACATCAGGTTTTGGAGTGGAGAGTCTCGAGCGGGAAAATGGAAACGGGCTGCGTCGAGTGTTTGTTATGAAAATATTTTCAAACAGTAGAGGCATTTAACGCAGTGTTGTGTTTTTACTTTAGTGTTTTAACCAAGGGACACTTATAAGTAATGTTGGCGGGATAACTAGCTGGTTTAGCCGAGTTTAGGGCTGTAAACGTTAGAAGGATAAGCTCCATTATGAAGCACGATTCTTTCTCCAGGTCAAAGGACAGAGGTGCTGTGCTCTTTTGTAACTAAAGTTACCTCTTTTAATTTTTTATTTTTCAATTAGCTCTTTTTCGTAATAGTATCCTTTGGAAATAACAATGCTTTAGGAAACTTCCATGCTTATGCTGTTCCGTATATAACGTTAAAGTGACACTGTCTGAATGTAGTGCATTGTTTATAACGGTCTAATTGCGCAATATTGATCTTCACAGATTCAAAACTGGACGGACATAAAAGTGCAGCATCTAAAAGTAAAATTAAACCCACATGTGATGTTCTTCAGAGCAAACCTTTTAAAGGTAGAATATTTTACTTGGATCTACCATGGAATATGAAAACACAACTCTTGGAAAATGACATCAAAACACTTGGTGGTGTAAGTAACGTTAGTTATTGTTTATTGTCTAAAACATCATAATACATCGTCTTTGATTTGTGGCTGTTGTGTGCAAAATCTAAATCTTTTCACATGCAGTGAGAGAATGCCCTTTAAATTAGTAAAATTAGCTGTCTTTAGAAACTTATTAAAGACTAGTTCAATAAGCTTCACGTTGTATAGGGTCTACTTGTGTTCTATTGATGTAAACAAGACTGAATTTACTGCTTCGTTTAAACAGTGTATTAGATGTTTTATATCGTTTTCTCAGTAAGATTTCTAACCATATGGTTCTAACAAGAAAATGTACTTACCTTCAGGACATCCACGATGTGGATGAGTGGATGTTTCTTCAAAAGAACAGATTTGGAGATATTTAGCACTACATCAGTTACTGGATACTGTGCAGTGAATGTGTGCTTTCAAAATGACAGTTTCAAACAATAGATAAAAACATAACTGTAATCCATACAATTCCAGTTGTTATGTTTCTCCAAATCTGTTCTGATGAAGAAATGACCTCATCTACATTGTGGATGGCCTTAGGGGGAGTTAATTAACATGCACATGTAATCACAGATGTAGTAATCTCCTGTATTTTCTGCTCATCAGACAGTGGAAAAGTTCTTCAGTAAGGAGATCAAATATCTTGTGTCCAGTAAGCCAGAGGCACGTTATGCCCAGCGTCTCCTGCCCGACTCTCCTGCTCCCAGTCCAGATTCAGGTGTCAGTTCCCCTCATCCCAGCAGCAGGAGGGAAAGTCATGGGCACAGGGGCAGTTCTCAGGGAGTCACAGATATGGTTAGTCAGGATGCTATTTTCACTGCCATAAATATTGTTTCTGGGATTAAATAATAATAAAAAAAAAAACACTAGGCATTTTAAAATTGTAATTTATAGGCCTCAGAATTATATTAAATGCTCAATTAAATTTTAAAGTGGAGTACCTAACAGCAACACGCAAACACAGTGGTCCAGTAATATTGATGTAATGTCACAGGTGTCTTTGAACATGGCTTAACCAATCCTACTTAAGGACTGGAACCTTTTTATAATTGCTTATTAATAATATATATATATATATATATATATATATATATATATATATATAGATAGATAGATAGATAGATTTTTTTATATATATATATCAATCATATGTTCTTGTGTTCTTGGAAAACCATATTTGGTTTTTAGGGTTGCAAAAAAAGGTGGAAAATTTCCCATCCCTTTGCAAACCTGTTTGTTTAATTTTTTTTCTGATTAGGATGAATAGAATGTTCAAAATTATTTTTTTTAAGCAATGTTAATATCTTTACTGTCATTTTTGGTCAATGTAATGCATCCTCACTGAATAAAAGCATTACTTTCTTAAAAGTCTTACTAATCCAAAATGTTTGAATGATTTTGTGGAAAAACACTGACATGTCTTGTGCTGGAATTTCACAGGCCGCTGTAAGTCGAGGGAAATCCCTTGTGGAGAGAGTCGTTAAAGAACAAGTTAGTCAATCTTTATCATGCCTTGTTTGTTTGTGAATCAGCTGTGTGCAGCATTCTTGAGTAGTTTATCAGTACTCTGGTTTTCGGCTCTGTTTTAGGAACGTGTTCAGATGAATGGAATCTTGGCAAATGCTGTGGAATGGGGGGTCAAAGTCCTACATGTTGATGGTATTACTTGTGCCATCATTATTAATACTTGCATTGTTAAAGAAGTAAGATGTGGTATCAGTTTTACATGGTCTTTTATGCTTGGCTTCCAAACAGATGTTATATCTTATGTTGACAAGAAGAAATCAAAAATCATTGCAGTGAATGCAGCTAATCCAGTGGTGAAAGGAGCTGTGAGTAGTTTTATGTTTTGTAGCACATGTAAAATAAAATAAAAATCAACCATTGAAAAACCATATTGTTCTACCACTTTTCTAAATATTGGACTTAGTAAACTGCTATAAAGTTGGTATTTTACTGTCCAAAAGAGAAATCTGTGGAGCTGCATATAATTCTGTTGTTTCTATCTATATTCAGTGTATCACTCTTTATTTTTAGGCCAGCATTCAGCACACAGAGAAAATTCTATATCACAGGCACAATGGTAAGTAGATAATAAAGAACCTTTTTTATTTGTTGCATCTTTGTGTTGAGAAATGTTAGTTGATGATATTGTAGCCATCTTTAATTAATTTTGTTTAAATGTTTTATATTTCCAGCTGGAAGAATTTGTCGACCATTTGTGAAAGTAGAAGACTCAAGCAGGTGTGTGTGTTTTTTTTTTTTTATTAGTTTTTTTTTTTTTACATTTCATGTTACTTGTCTGGTTTGATAATGTGATGTTTCTGCAGACATTATCGTCCCATCTACCTTCCACTGTCCAACATGCCTGTGTGCAACGTCCGGTCTCTTCCACCTTGCAGTCCGTTCCTGATGGATGAACATGGAAAGGATGATCCAAAGAAGAGACACAAAGAGCAAAGGTAAAATCAGAATCAATAGTATTTTCTTGTAATGCAGTCATTGTTGAGTTTTTCTATGTTGTGAATGAGAATCTGTGTTTTGCCACAGGTCTGGAGGGGAACGAGGAGCCAGAGGAAAGAAAGAGAGGCGCAGAGGACATGAAGGGAGAGAAAAGAGGAAAGGAGGGTACTGTGAGTGCTGTGGGGTCAAATTCGAGAACCTAAAGGGGGTAGGTATTGGAAATAATAGAAACCCAGTAAAGTTTAAATGAACACTTTGCATATGCTGTTTCTCGTCAAAAAAAGAGAAAGACACAAGTATTATTCATTTTGGCCTGAACCAGGATTAGGGTGAAATTCATGACCTCTGTGCTCAACTTTTTTTGACTTTCTGACCACCAGCACCTAGAGAGCAAGCAGCATCAGGCTTTCTCTAAGAGTGATGAGTACGGAGTTGTGGATCGAGTCACTGCTGGACTGACCTGCAACCTTATTAACATTGGCACGCACTGCAGAAGGTACAAACATGTCATTAAAAATTATATTTTTCCTGTTTTTTCTGTCCTTGTGACAGCACTGTCAATGTCTCTGTGCCATAGGGTGAAATGCAGTACGTCAACCCCTGTTCTGTGTGCTGGAGCCATGTTGCCAGTAAAAGAAGATGTGGGATCTGTGAATGGTGGTTGGATGCAGGAAAGCGAGGGGTCTTTGCTTTGGAGCTCTACTACAAAGCTACCTCTCTTGGAACAGACCAGAGAAAAACCCCTGTCGGTTCGCAAGCGCAGCAGGGGCCAGTGTGAATTGCCTCAGAGCAATAGGGATAACTTATTTGACCAGTCTGACATTCCGGAGAAGTCCCAGTCCAAGCGTGGATCCTTTGAGTGGGAATTTCACTCGCGGAAATCTGAAGCTGCATCTTTTCTCAGCAGAGAGCAGAACTGTGACTCTAATGCACTTGAATCCAGGACAGATCAACAAACCAGGACAAACCCTGACATGCACACAGCCCAACAGTTTAGTGAAACAGAACGAGAATTGTTAACAGGAATTGATTGCTTCAGGAGTAACTACTGTGAACTTTATTCACAAAGTATGCCAGAAAATCGAGTCGGAAACTCTGCTTTTTGCCCTTTAACCTGCACAGAACCTGAACTGGACCTTGACAGCCCCACTAATTCACTGCAACGAAAGGTTCGAAGTGTCAGATCCAGAAGAAGAAAGCAAGCACCGACCTTGGACATCAAATCCAGTAAAGAGAGAGAATCATTAAGCTCTCTTTCACCTGTTAAACCTATACAGGAGTGTGAGAACCCACCTGCTTCTCTCCTGGACCTCTGGCAGCTCTTTCAGTCCACTGACAACCTGGATGAAGACTTTAAGGGTTTTTGTGATGAGTAAGAGGAATTGAACACAGACGTATGTTTTAAAAATTTTTACTATGTCAAATAATATATATTAATAAATCAGTTGTCTTTCATTAGTACAATGGAATACTGCATTTTCACCATAGAGGCTTAAAAAGAAAACTTCTAAGCTGAAAATATACCTACTGACTATATACTGGAAAAATGAGTGGATATGCACAGCACAATACTGTACTAAGTATGTACATTTGTGGGGTGGATGTAGTGGAATGATATAACAGCAAGAGATTGTCTTTTCTGGTTCCTGTATTAAATTGCAAATATTTTTTACAATAGTTTTAGTATTTGTTTGCATTTTTGTGTCTGCACCATTGTTATAAGCACCAGTGTTTAGCAAAATAGAATTTTCTTAGAAAATCTTCCAATTTGCCATGGATTTCTAATCTTCTAGTCTAGTGTATAATGTGTAATATGTGCATAAACTAAGTCTTAGGGGGTGGTGTATTCATAACACATGTATAAGAAAAGCTCTTTCAACTATCTTAAGTGTTTCAAGACTTAAGTTCCGTTAACATTCTATATACACTACTGTTAAAATGTTTTAAAGAAATGGATGTATTAGATGAAATATTTATAGATTAAGATTACATTTAAAAAAAAAAAATTAAATCACAAAAACTTTACAACTTTCATAATAAGATTTGTTTCTGTGCACCTAATCAGGATATTATGATGAGGTCTGGAGGATCATATGATCATATTTCTTTTAAGCAAATGCATCCTTGGTGATCATAAGAAACTTATTTCAGAAAAGTAAATTTTTACCTTTTGAGTGGTAGTGTACATAGTCAAATTAACCACTTCTGTATATAGCATAAATATGGTAAACAAATGGAAATCCTGAAGCTCTATTTTAGGTGGCCAAATGGGCTAATGAACAACTTATTTATTTACGGGGTAAACCTTGGATTTGTTTTGAATGGCTTCCACAACTTTTTTATTTTGTTACATTATTTTATGTTTTTGTTTAATTATTTTCATTTTTTCTGGTTATTCTGGGCATTATAAAATTATTAGTGCGTAAAGCATAATATTGCCTAGTGTTCTAATGATATGCATGATTTCATACTACAAGGGCGTAACATTTTATGCATTATTATTTAGAACCAGTAATTTACTATTTAATACATTGTGTTTTACTATTCTTATTCACCATATAATGCACCAGTTCTGGCGCAGAAGGTGACAGCAGGTCTACACGCACACTACACTACCCATCATCCCGCGTGCAGCTTGCTCATGTATATTTATGTGGCGTTTCTGCAGTGAGTCTGCTGGATATTATTGATGTCTTGCTGAGGAGGAGGTGGTCCTGATTTTAGTTTTCCAGAACGCGCCCGTCTCTTGCACAAGCCGCGTCTCGAGGCAGAGGCTGCTCGCGCGTCACCAGCGCGCGAGAGGATGTGCGCGCCTTCCTGAGGGAGACGGAAAATCGGGTTTTACTTGGGATTTAAATCGTGTATCGTGTTATTTTGGATATATATTATTAAACGCGATATTCTTAACCGAATGGATGCTGGAATGATGCCTCTCCGTGTCGGGATTTCCTCTCTGTGCCTCTTTGTAGCGGTGATGAGCTCTGTGATACACACCAGCTTCTCCCTGCCTCATTACGGTGAGGGTGTATTTTTATATATTTCATTAGAAAAACAAAAACAATTATGGCGTATTTTTCTAGCATATTAGTGTCTTATTTACACCCACTACATTCGTTTCAAGTGATGTAAACAACTAATATGTATGTAACGGCAAATAGCCGACCCTGATCCGTGATTTATCATTATTCTTCGTATATAAACATAATATTATGTCTAATTGCATCGAGAGAAAAATATATAACGTTAGATGTTAAAAATACGCTCCCGTGTTTTTATTATTCTAGGAGACGCCTTGGTAAAGACGAGGGCTCGGCGTGATGACGCCAGGTTCCTCGGGAGAGAGAACACGGTACCGGTCCGGTTGGTGTACCGAATGGACGGAGACCGTCTGGCCGCTCATGATGTTCTCAACACACGGGTTCGAGCGAGCTCTGACAGTAAACAGGTGTGTGTCTTTTATCTCTTGTTTGGATGTCATCTGGGTGTTACAAGGATGCTCTCTCCTCCCGTTGCCATTGGAGCATTGCTGCTCTTCAAAAGATGTTTATGTTTTCTTTTTTTACTCTGGTTCAAGTCTTATAGTCACACACTGGGTTGTCTGAGAGCACTGTGAAGATAATTCCAATAATTTTAGGGTGATATTATAAACCAAAACAGCACAAATTAAGGGAAGATGCTGGTGCTGCTTAGGCCTCTTGAGGCATCCCGTGTCATCACAGCTTTGGAAACACAAAGGACACAGAAAGAACAAATGAGCAGCTCATATGTGTTGGAGATTTATCAGCCTAAATAATTATTGCATTATTGTTTTTTTATTATTATTATTTAATGCCACAGAAAAATCAAAGACTGATTAATGATTTAGCTCCAGCCCATTATTCAGCAAAATATTGAATCAGAGACTCAAAACCTGGGCCATGGTGATAAAAGGGAAAAAACAATAAACTGTCAAATGTACTTTGTATTTGGTTTCTCGGTTGAGCGTGTAATGCTATTAGAGGTTTATGGACATGCCATTTCTTTTGTTCTTGCTTTGCCTGGCTTGAAAGATAATAAAGACTCTCTGAGTGAGCTGATATCACATTAACTTACAAACTAGCTGTATTTAATGTTTGAAAGTAAAGTTGATATATATAACTGATAAAAATATGGAATAATTAAGATTTTTTGAATGGTTTTCACCAAGGTTGAAAAATAAAAAATACAGTATAAACTGTAATATTTTGAAGTATTATTTCAATTTAAAATAACTGTTTTCTGCCTAAATAAAATGACGTATATTCCTGCAATTGCAAAGTTACATTTTAAGCAGCCATTACTCTGTTACAGTGTTATATGATTATTCAGACATAATGTTGATATGCTGATTAGAATTATTTTTGAGTGGAAGCTCAATTGTCTGAGCATTTTGTCCATTCTGACTGCTCAGGTACTTTGTTGCTCATACTTTGCATGACTGAATAATTCTCAAAGGTAGAGACATGCAATCACTCGTGGCCTCGTTACTGTAACGAGTCTCTTTGACCAGTTAGAATGTCTGTAAATGTGTCCTAACGTCGCTGTTTTGTGCTTCGGGCTGTGTGTGCACGTCTTAACCCTTTGTCTGACGTCTGCAGCTGAGCTCTGTATAATTGAGGCGAAGGATTTCCATCATGCCAATGCATATTATTGATTTAATTGTCATGGTGTTATATATCACACTACATTAGAGATTGGATTAGAAGCATATGCCAGTGAAATATATTTATTCATAATTACATTTAACTATACTCAGGTCTGTTTTTAGCTCCACGTTTCGGCTTACAATTGGATCTGTTTGAAGACTGAAGACTATTTATTTATAGATGTTCACTGATGCCTGACAAAAACAAAGGAAAGCTGCTAATTTTAGATCTTCTTTATTTAACACAAAATGTAAATCAGAAAAGAATCAAGTTGAACAGTTTAAAACGCTAATATGATGAAACAGCAATCGATGATACCAAAGACGTAATGGACAGGAAGCTGCAGCCATCTCATCTTACACAGTTTCTAGAAAACACTCTGAATCTCTTTATTAGATTTGTGTGTTATTGTGCATCTTGTTTAGACATGACACTCAAATACACACTCATTCGAGGGGCAGTAGATGGATGTGGGCGTGTCTTGGGGAGGGTAGCTTCATTCAGGGGGTCACTGATGGGTGAAGTGTAGAGGATCTCCCCCTCTGTATTTCTTCCACCCCTTCGTTCTCTTTCCATTTTTATTTATAACTAGGCTTTGCTGGTTTAGGGAGAGGTGTGTTCCCTGGGGGGTGTTAGACTCCCTCACCTCCCTCATATGCTTCTATTTCTGCCTTGTCTCCCCCCCCCCCCATACACACACACATCCACTCACAAGCTATGAGAACAATGCACTGCAAACCAAAAGCTTCTCTTTCCCCTGAGGGGGTGTTATATGGCCCCGGCCATATGGGCCCCAAGCAGGCAGTGAATTAACTATCAGCGAACACACACACACACAGCCACCAGTCCTGCACAGCCACCGTGATGAATAAAAAAAAAAGCAATTAGCGCATCTAATTTTATTTCTCTCTCCCGACCCACCAAATATGTTCACATTTTTACAGTTTTTATTGTTTCAGCTCATGTGTGGCACCTTGGGTTTTTTCTTTATGAAATAAAAATATACTTTTAATTAACAAGAATGCATTAAACCATTAAAAAGGTTGACAGTACAATTTCACAATTTCTACTTCAAATAAATGTTATTTTTTGAATTTTCTATTCAAAGACTCTTGAATCCGGAGGTTATTAAGCATCACAGCGGTTTTCAACATTAATAATTTGAAATGTTTCTTAGGCCAAAATCTGAATATTAGAATTAGTTCTGTAGGATCATGTCATGAGTTTACTTTTGTATGCACCCAAATAATCCATTAGTAATTAAATTGATGCTCAGTCAGATTGAAAAGCCTTCATGTTAACACCTCAATGAGAATTAAATTTATATTGGAATGAAAGGTTGTTGCTGACCTGAAGGAGTCCGATCAATAGGAAAAAACACATTGCATGTAAACAAACTTGAAGTAAATGCACATGTAAGCAAAAATCAGAATGTGAATCAGAATGTAAAGTTAAGGGTTTTATATAAACAAAACTTTCAGAATCTGAAATTAAAGGGGGGGTGAAATGCTCGTTTTCACTCAATCTCCTGTTAATCTTGAGTACCTATAGAGTAGTACTGCATCCTTCATAACTCCAAAAAGTCTTTAGTTTTATTATATTCATAAGAGAAAGATAGTCTGTACCGATTTTTCCCGGAAAAACACGAGCGTCTGTAGGCGTGACGTGTGGGCGGAGCTAAAGAATCACGAGCACCAGTAGGCTTTTGCTTTGATAGCGTTTGGAAGCTGTGACATTACGTGAGGACAAAACCAACCAAAACAAACCATGGCTAACAGTCAGATTCAGCGTATATTTATGATCCAGAATCAGATCCAGAGGCTGATATTTAACAAGAGCAGCATCAGCAACAACGTCTCTATGTGGTATGTACTGAAACTGTATATATTTGCTTAGCGGTTTTGGAAAATGACTAAGTTCCACTTTGTCGTCTTTTTTTTTTTTTTTTTAGCTATACATGTGGAAAGTGCAGTTTGATGACAACGTCGCATGTTGTTTACTTGATGTGCTTACGCGCCGATACCTAAGTTAACAACACAGAGATATTTGAAGCAGTTTTACTCGTGCAGTTTGATGACAACATCGCATGTTGTTTACTTGATGTGCTTACACGCCGACAGCTAAGTTTCCAACAACATGATCGTGACCCTTTTTCGTTGGGACTGCATTATCCTTAAGAAATAAACGATGTGCAAATCCGTCGTCAAACTGGGCATTGTTTGTAAAACAAGCATCTTCGAAATGCAGGGAACAAACACAAACACTTGCACAACTCCGTTGATGCTCTGTAAAAATAAACTCCATCCACTGGTCCCTTAATGCTGTTTCTCTTTAGGTAATCTGTGCAGGGTTGTCTTGCCCTGGCAACCAAAAACACACTTCTTTTGTGACATTTCGCGACACTCTCGCTCTGATCAGTGAAGTCTGTTTTGCTCTCATTGCTCTGGTATACGGGAGCGCGCGCTCTTCCGGGAGAAGTGCCCTCAGGACCCATATAAGGAAATTCTGCTCCATCTAACGTCACACAGAGCCATACTCGAAAAAAACTTTCCGAAACTTGTGACAAACCGGAAGGAGTATTTTTGGAACAGAAAAACTCCTTCAAACGTACAACTTAATTTTTGAAACTTTGTCCATGTTTAGCATGGGAATCCAACTCTTTAACAGTGTAAAAAAAACTCAGTATGCATGAAATAGCATTTCACCCCCCCTTTAAATTCACTCAGATTGATACAAAATTGGTGAATGTGAATAATCCTACTGAGGACTGGAGTTTGGCATAAAAAACCCATCTAATTATATTTCTCTCTCCCAAAACACCAAAGTAATTGTACAGTTTTAATTGTCTCAGATCATGTGTGGGATCATAAGAGATGAGAATGAAAATCGTCTTGTTTTGTCTCTTTTACAGAACCACATGACACAGGCTAGCTTCCAGGTGCAGGCCTTCGGAAAGACCTTCATTTTAGACGTGGAACTGAACCAGTGAGTATCTGCTTCCAGGACGCGATGTAGCTCGTTGAGTTTGGAAAGGCACTGGAAAAATGCAGTGTGTGTGTGTCTCTGAAGTGTGTGTGGTATGACTAATGCCCATCAGATCTATTTGCAAAGGGTTTTATGTTGCTGCTGATGGACTGCATGATCATAATGGCTGATGATTTATGCTGAAGGATTGGGAAAGACCTGACCACTCTATCAGTCATGGCATCTGCCGCACTCTCTCTCTCTCTCTATTTTCATTTGACTGGTCCGGTATTGAATTTTTTTGCAATTTGTGATTGTTTTAAATTTGAAGTCAAAATGCCCTAATGCAATTACTTATATTATTATGCCATGTCATATGAGCCAGGTCACTTTTGAAACTGAACTTAAAAATAAACTGTATTTTATATGAATAAAATGAAGCCTTTTTAGGATCTTAAAGATTTCTTGCATTTTTACATTATTTGTAGTTTGCAGTTTAGCACATCCCTCAAATATTCATTATCATAATGATTTTTTGTTGCTGTTGTAATTCTCATTATTGACAATACAAAGATTTTTTTTAATTTAAATCAGCATAAATTAAATTACAGCAAACTGACACGATTAATAAATACTGTATTATATTAATCTATATTTTCCTTTACATTAAATTATTTTTTTATTATGTTAATTTGGATTATGTGGAAATTGTGTTAAATTGGAAATAATTCATTTTGAAATAAATTTTGAAGTATGAAACGAGTTATGAAAGGGTCACAATGCAAAACAATCTTTATCATCTTAAAACAGACTTAATGTTATATTTATGAAATATGTAACGCTAATTCTGTAAAATTCTGCCTATTTTGGGCTGAAATACAATCTGGCATGTTCTTGACATGTCTTGTGAGATTCACACTGGTGCAAAAAAGATGATTTTTAGAAGGTGATTTGTTAAAAATGGTATTACTCTAAATACCAATTCACAAAACTGAACTATAATTGTTTTATTTCTCATTGTGTTCAGTACAGATACTTATTGTAAAAATAATTTCTGTGGGTCTGTACCAAAATTCACAGTCATAACCTCACTACTTTCATATCATCACATAAATTCAATCCATTAACTCTTACTGTTGCAATCACAACTGCATCTGTACTTTAAACTGGTGCTAGACAGAGTCAGAGTCAGCAGATTTAATCTCATTATAATAATAATTAATGAATATTTTAGTGTTCTCCCTCAGTGTCTGTGTTTTTCCTAAAACATCTTGGTGGAGAGAAAATCTGGCTTTAAGATGCAACTCCCACTGTGTTTTTGTCAGGCCCTTTGTGAATGGAGTGTTTGTGTTGTGCTGTTGCTGGCATTCTAATGTAGTTCTACCTCTGTAAAGGACGGAGTCTCTTTATTTAAGTAAGTTTGCTAAATTGCTGTTAATATTAAAGGACATCTAGGCCTTTAGGGCAGTCTTTCCCATTTATATCAGTCACTCGCTCTGTTTAAATCTAACACTGAGGATTTTAATGTGCACATTATGTTCTAAATTCCAAACATACTTATTTGGCATAAAACATAAAATTTGACAGCTATTGCATTCTGTTTGAAAAAGAAAATTCTGATGTGAAAACTTCTTTCACTGCACCTTTATTACTTTATTTTATTTTTTTTACGTTTTGGCGCTATATTTAGATGTTAAAATTCAGTTGTTTTAATTTATTATTAATTTGTACTTATTTTAAAAAGTAATTGCACAAATATATTTCATATTCAAAGTCAAAGCACACTCTTGAAGTGTTACCATGTCCACTTATTATAAGCACGCTTATTAAATATAGCCTATGTTTTGGGCTTGTTGTTTGGATTTGGCTCATGAATCAGTCCAGTTTTTTGGAGTTAATAAAGTAGACAGAGGCAGGTTGTGATATTTTGGTATGTGGATTTTTTCAGAGATAAAGCATTTGGATTTAAGTTCATCATGGGCTTTTTTTCAAGGTCAGGCACACAAATAAGTCAAGACATACTGGGAGATACTGGGATTTGCCTGGGATAGAGAAGAGAGACATGTCTCTGATTTGCACTTAAAGGGGTCATATGATGTTGCTAAAGATAACAATATTTTGTGTATTTGGTCTAATGAAATGTGTTTATGCGGTTTAAGGTAAAAAAAAACACATTATTTTCCTCATACTGTACATTTTAGTTTCTCTATGCCCAGTCTTTCTGAAACACAAAGCCCAATGGTCTGAAAAGCGAGGTGTGCCCTGATTGGCCAGCTATTCAGCACTTTGTGATTGGCCGAATGCCTCAAGCGTGTGATGGAAATGTTACTCTCCTTCACGTACTGTGATGCGTGTCCAGGTCAGAACACTGGTGCAACAAGACAAAAACAATAAAACCCTTTACAAATGAGGCATTTGTTGCATCCAGTAGGGATATAATTATGGATTATAATGACTTGCACTGTGTTTTTTATACATTGTGTTGCATCGCGCCGCATAAATATAAATCCATGTCTGCATTTGTGATCGGCGAAACGACAAATGACAAGTGCTACTCTCCACCAGCATTTCTCAATTCCAGTCCTCGCACCCCAAAGCTCTGCATATTTTGCATGTCTCTCTTTGTTAACCCACCTGATTCAGATAATCAGCTGGTTAGAAGTGAGCTCCATGTATGAACTGTGTTCCCATTAAAATGGTCCCTACACAATGTGTATAATTCTCCCTACTCCCTGAGCAGGGGAAATCTTTTGAAGTTACCTCACTTGAATAGTAAATAGAATTTAAATTGACCTCTAGCACACATCGATGCACTTTGAATGGAACATATATGTTCGCTTCGATCTGGTTTCATGGTGGAATATCCTGTGATGTCCACTTTGCAGGGCACTTACATTCCGAATAGAACAAACGTCTGAAGCCATAAGAGAAACATACAAAATGTGCAGAGCAGGGAGCACAAAAACTGGAATTGAGAACCTCTGTTCTACACTGGTTAAAACTCACGTTTGAATCATCAGTGGAAAATCCTTTACATATATAAACATACTTACAGACTGTGAGTCAGAAGAGTGGACATTGTAGTCTCCTCTCCCAGGATCAGGAAACAGTCCTCCATAAAATGCATTGCACACATCTGAATATTTGGGTTGAGCTGTTCTAGAACAGTGTTGTAAATACAACTTAAACACTGATTTCTAGTTGTGTCCTCTTTTGGAAGTCCAAACTAAGTATTTTTGCTTTCAAAACAGAACAGCGTCTCCACTACATGACGTTAAAAATCAAAAGTCTCGCCTACCTTATACCTACATTTGGGTGGTGTTATGCAAATCTTCCCACATCGGGACATAGACATGTGGGGGCATGTTTAAACGAGACATTTTAGGGGGGCGTTGAGAAGTCTAAACTTTTCTAAAGAATATCTCTTTCGATTTGAGACTTTAGTGTTTGCAACTTTACAGATCTTCTTTATGCAGCAAGAGCTTGTAACACTCCAAAGAGAAAGGAATACCTGAAATCGCATCATATGGCCCCTTTAAATATGTAATTAACAACTAGTTGTTCAGTTTGGTTTTATACACACTGCGCAATGGTACTTTTGTGTACTAGAGTAAGTTGTAATTTGCTTGTTTGTAACGTTGTTTTTCACAAGTTCACAGTGCATTTATGGACTGCATTCTCCTTAATGTTTACATGCAGGGCTGCCATAGAATTTTGCCAAAGGTTTTAGAAGGCAGCATAATCATCATGCTGCCTACCTTTTTAAATAGCCGACGCGTCAAGAGCGCACCTCTGATACCTTAAAATCCTGTCTGCGTAGGCTGCTCACTAGGTTTTGGATTAGAGCCATTGATACAGGTTATTACATCAGTCAGTGTTCACTCTCTGTGTCTGTATGTGGCTTGTCTTGTTCAGTACAGTATATTTTCTGCTTTAATGGATTCTGACTGGATGGATTTGATTGTCTCTGTCCCTTTGAATAGTGCTTTGTGTATAAAGCAGAGAGAATAACAGAATTGTGTGTGTGTTTTGCTGTTTTTCTGCGCCCATGAAAAGCTTGCAGTTGGATCCGACCCGACTGACATGCGTCCAGATTACTTTCCCAGTTTCCACCTAGGAAACCAATTCATTCTTTTGTTCTCATTCTCACATCTCTCCCGATGAGTTTCTGAAATCTTAGGGGATTTTTTCTACTTGTTTGTGTGCATTTGGCTTTTCCTATTTTAGACCTATTTTAGTGAGAGTTTTTTTTCTGTATGATAATTGTTTTTCATCTGTAGATTAGCAATTGGATTGACATATTAGTATGTTCAAAAACTCTTGTTTTGCTTGTATTATTTCAATCTGCACTGACTCAAACTCCAATAGTCCACACACACACACACACACACACACAAACACACACACACACACACACACACACACACTCAGGCTTGCCCCCTGCACCCTCTCACATGCCCTGAATAATGAATGAGTTTGTTTGATTAAAGCGGTTGGAGCAAATGGGTTTTCTGCTTTTCAATCATGCTGTGTCGTCGTGACGACGGACCATGTGGCAGAAAGGAAGCATTAAAATCAGTCAGATATCGCTGATGCTGGGGGGGTGGGAACAGACAGCTGCAACTCTGAACAAATAACAAGCAATCACAAGCTCACCTTTGAATCAGAAATCAATGCAGACAAGCCATCCATTAATATCAAATCTTTGCTAAATTGATGATAAATGCCATATTTATCTTGCTTTCCAGTGACCTCATTTAAATCACCTTAAAACTTTACAGTTTTTTTTCAACTGCTTACACACATTTTCCAAAGTTTTCCTCTTTTTTTCAAAACTTAACACACAAATTCAAGAATTGCACACTCAAGATGCAAAATGCCTCGCATCTCTTTCAAAATGAAACACCACAGTCAAAATATCACAAACATATTTCAAAAGCAAACATTTGTCTTACGTGTTAAACACCTTTATCATAATGTTAGATTTTTGATTATGTCATATACACACTATTATTCAAATACTAAAGCTCTTCTTTTACTGTAAAAGCTCACATGTACATGACTGAATGTAATTGGGAGAGATCTGTTGAATATATAAAGTAAAAACAAAAGCAAAATTGAAAACAAACTTTATTTATTTTTTTGCTCTTTGTGGTTGTAAATGTAGTCTTAGTGTACCAGTGGTGGACGAAGTACACAAGTCAAGTACTTGAGTAAAAGTACAGATACATATAATAAAATATTACTCCAGTAAGAGTAAAAGTACTCCTTTTTCAATCTTACTCAAGTGAAAGTACAAAAGTACTCGATTTTTTATGTACTTAAGTAAAAAAGTACTGAAAGATAGATGTTTGCAATTTTATATAGGCTACTTAATTTAATTTTATATTAGCACATATTCTTTTTATAATCCTACTGCTCAAAATAACCACTATATGGAGTCAAGATATATTTTTGTTGTTGATATGGACTACGCTGATGAGAGTGTTAACTGTGAAGCTTACACTGTGATGCACCTAAGAGAAAACAGAGATGACCATCTGATTTTCACCAGTAAGAACAAAGTATTTTAAAGTTTGTTGTTTTACAGAACATCAAAGTTACAGTACAGACTAAAAGTTTGGACACACCTTCTCATTCAAAGAGGTTTCTTTAATGAGTCACACTTAAGGCATCAAGGGTTATTTGACCAAGAAGGAGAGAGATGGGGTGCTGCTCCAGATGACCTGGCCTCCACAGTCACTGGACCTGAACCCAATCCAGACAGAAGGCAAAAGGGCCAACAAGTGCTAAGCATCTCTCGGGGAACTCCTTCAAGACTGTTGGAAGACCATTTCAGGTGACTACCTCTTGAAGCTCATCAAGAGAACGCCAAGAGTGTGCAAAGCAGTAATCAAAGCAAAAGGTGGCTTCTTTGAAGAACCTACAATATGACATATTTTCAGTTGTTTCACACTTTTTTGTTATGTATATAATTCCACATGTGTTAATTCATAGTTTTGATGCCTTCAGTGTGAATCTACTATTTTCATAGTCATGAAAATAAAGAAAACTCTTTGAATGAGAAGGTGTGTCCAAACTTTTGGTCTGTACTGTAACTCTATATATGACATGATAATAAGGCCTGAAGTTAGGAAGAACATTAAGGAAAATATAATTATATTTTCATAATGATTTTTTCTTTCTCAAACCTTGTCTGTGGTTTAAAAACACCCCTGGCCAAACAGGGTGCATCTCTTCCCACTTTGATAATTACTGTAGTTACCATGTTCTGAACATCACATCCTTTCTTTTCTACCCAGGTGTAATCTACACACACACACACACATATATATATATATATATATATATATATATATATAGGTGGTTGAATAAAAATATTTGGACATTATAAAAAATTAAAAATCTTAGCTAGACAGTTAGCATCAGCTAACAATATTTACTTATTTTCAGTACGGTTATGAATAAACATTTATGTCTGTCTACTCTTCTAGTTAATCCAAACTACATATGTATAACGTTACTGTTGATAAACAATATAAAAACAGACGTCACATAGGACATTTTAATAAAACTGTTTAACATTAGGGCAGCGGGGAATTTGAACGTGCATGAGTTATTGTATTTAATCTGTGTTACTTAAAGTTTTTTTTTTTTTTACCTAAAATTGATGCGTCTGCACTCGAGCATTTCAGTGGGCTTAAACAGATCACTCTTTACAACGGATTTAGTTCCCAAACAACTGACAATTTTGACCTAAATATGATTTTCAGTTACAATAATTAATCCTAAATTTCGACATTAATAACTTACTTTTAGCAACATCAGACGCACGCGCGCTCACAAGATCTCCCGGTTCTTACTTCTGGTGACTCGCACTTAACGGTTCATTTGAATCAGTGAGTGGTCGACTCCAGAACAGCTGCTGCAATCGGATCATTCTAATTCGTAAACGAATCGTTTGGTGCGATTCACGATCCGATTTAAAAGTATATTTTGAAAAGACTCATGATGAATCAGACACCGCTTCTGCGTGTCGGAGCACGTGATATATTATAGGGAGTAACGATATGTTTTATGAAATGTAGTGAAGTAAAAAGTACGATTTTATGCTTTGGAATGTAGTGAAGTAAAAGTAAAAGTCACTCAAAATAAAACTACTCCAGTAAAGTACAGATACTTGAAAAATGTACTTAAGTACAGTAACGAAGTAAAGCTACTCCGTTACTGTCCACCACTGTAGTGTACACAGTTTCAAAAGAAAAAAAAAATACATCAAAAATATGTAGTGTTGTAGCATGTAGTATAAAACCAAACATGTGTGCTTGCATGTGGAGATGGTTGGGTGTATCTAGGCTCCATCTCTCCTCCGGGCTGGGTCCGGCCAACATACGTCATCCACGTCACATACTATATTCTCTCTTGATAGCTTACCAAACTGTGAACAATGCAATGCACTGTAGTAAATGAATGCAAGGGTACTACGGTAAAATATATTTATTATAGTATAGGCCTATTGTTTTTTATGGTAAAAAAGCCATTATGTGTACATTAGAACATGTATACCATACAATAGATTGTTACGCACCGGTTCTCATTTCTAAAGGTTCGAATTATACCCGCCACAGTAAATCTACTCTCAGTCCAGCCTCTCTCATTGTTAAACCATGGTTTATCACATGATCGACTACTGTAGCCCTAATCTCATTCGAGACCACTCTTCTTGTTCCTTGTCCTCCTCCATTTCTGACTCGTCCTCTTCCTCCCTTTGCTCCCCTTCCAACTCCTCTTAATCGAACTCGTCCTCTGGCTCTCCCTCCAACTCCTCTTACTCTGTCTGCATTGTTTGCATCCATTGTCCAAAAGCTATTACTTGACCTTTGGCCTATTTATAGGCCATTACTAAAGTTATGATTGGTTGTTGTTAAGTAAAGCAACAAGTGTTTGCACATGTGAGGAGTTAGTGTGAGGCACTGATGAATTAGTGTGGCATTTTGACTGGTTGTGTTTATAAAAAGAAATCAAGAAACTTCCTGTCACATTTTTGTGTATTGGATAGAAAATTGTGTTTTGTGTTTTGCAAAAAGTGTTTAACGAAATTGAAAAACTGAGTAAAAGGCCAAAAATGTGTGTATGGTTTTGCAGATTTAGTGTGGTTCTGGTGTTTGAGTGTCAGGTTTTAGAAATTGTGTGACAAGTAATAATTTTGTGTGTAAGCAGTTGAAAAAAACTGTAAATTTACCTGTCAAAATTCCCATTAGACATTGGAAGAGAATGTGTCTTTCATGTGGTTTATAAATCAAATGTATTAAAATGGCAGATTTCTTTCACATTATAGGTATGGACTATAAAGGGGTTATATGATGCAATTTCAGTTTTTCCTTCTTTTTGGAGTGTTACAAGCTCTTGGTGCATAAAGAAGATCTGTAAAGTCGCAAAGACTGTAAAGTCGCAAAGACTTTATAAAAGTTAGGAGTCGACCACACCCTTCTAAAATGGCTCTTTCAAACACACCCCCACATGTGTACATCACGATGTGGGAAGATTTGCATAAGGCTGCCAAAATGTTAATGGAAAGAAAGAAGGCACAACTTTTATTCTTGCTGTTGCGCTGCTTCCGTGTCGTTGAGATGCTGTGTTTTGTTGTGACAGCAAACTACTTTGTTTGGACTTCCAAAAGAGGACACAACTAGAAATCAGTGGTTAAGTTGTATTTACAACACTGTTCCAGAACAGCTCAACCTAAATATTCAGATGTGTGCAGCACATTTCTATGGAGGAAAAGGACTGTTTCCTGAACCAGAATTCTACAGTGCTTCTGTGGCACAGTCTGCCATCTTCTACTATGAGCTTCTGTCTGACCCAGTCAGCACACGCATGACATCTTATCAGATCAAACCTGTGACAGGACACGTCTGCTGAGACGCTGATGTGTGTCTGATTGCTGTTGAGTGAGCTGTGTGCGGATTGGTTTTGATTTGAATTCCATACTTGTAATTATAAATCAAGTTCAAATGACAGTGGTTTCTTTTAGAGACAAAGCACACACACACACACACACACACACACACATACCTCAGATGAATACACTTCATGGCATGCATTGCCATTAACATATATCATCATGTCAGCTGTGTCCAACGTTCATGAAAGAGTCCAAACACACCTTCAGACACACACATTGGTTTCATTTCTGATGTCATTTGCACATGAGGGTTTTTTGCCGTGAGTGTGTGCATGTGTGTGAGATCTCGGTTTCTTGTCTCAGTCTTTTAGACATCAACTGCGTCTTGTTTTCCAACTTTAGGGTGAGGGTGTGGTTTAAAATGATTTACAACAATAGATACTGATGCCATTGCAATCATAATTTAAACTATATAGGACATGTAATCATTTTACATACGTGAAAGTAAAATGAAGGCTTCTTAAGGGTCAAGATCATGTTATCTGCATCTCCTGCGGTCCATCAAGCCACTTCCTTAATAGCTGTCATCACTAAAATTAATGCACTACTCTACATTATCTTTATAGCATGTGTGTAAGACTCAAAAACAATTACGGTATGAAGTAATTATTTTATGATGAATGAATATTTAAAACAATAAGTAAAACTGGCTGTGTCTATAGTAGTAGGCTATTATGGACTACGCAACATTATTATATTATCTTTAAATGATTTTTTATTATTATTATTATTTTAAATTATTGTCCCTGGATCAGTAGGATACTCTTGTAATAAAGTAGAGGTGATAGTAGACAGATTCTAAAGATCAGTTCTAAAGATTCTTAGAATCCTTCGATCTAATTCTGTTTACATTAAATAAGCCTGCTGCCAAGCAGACCTGTTGCTATGACAGCAACTCCGGGATGAGCTTCGAAGAACCAAATGATCCAAGATCATGCCAAATCATCCACAATCAAATCCAGGTAACTGAGTTAGCGACGAACGAAGAATGGCCCCTGGAGTCTTCACAAGTGTTGGTGTCACAGTATAATAAATGCACATGCAAACAAAGGCTGAATTAGATGAACAACAGTGTCCAGATACAGTATAAAAAAGCAACATTGACTTGTAAATAATATCTATTCTGTGTCTTGAATGTCAATGTCCTTATCTGTGTGTTATCTTTTATATATTGATATATAGTTTATTATGCCATCATTTATTCAGCTCCGTTTCACCATCCATTCAGGAAACTGCGCAATAGGGGAAAGCTAGACAAAACATGAGAAAGAGGCAGAGAGAGAGAGAGAAAGTGAGTAAGTTGTTGGATGAAGGAAGAGTGAAAGCCTGACCAACCAGCATCCTTCATGCACCCTTGAGTCTGTGTGGGTGTGTGATGAAGGAGGAGAGAGATCCAAGAGAGATGGAGTCAGGAAAAACAGCTGGCATCAGAGTCTCAGAGGTGCTAATATGTTAAGTGACGCAAGATATTTTCAGAAGCAGGTCTAGGACGTTCTGCTTTACCTGTCTGTCATAATCACAGACTCCCTTTACATAGATAATTAGTAATTTCTAAATAGCATGCATCTATATTATCCTCTCTTTGCCTTTTTTCTCTTGCAATGTTGCAAATGCAACATTTGATCATTAGGCCAAACTGGTTTAAGCTGCTGTAGCATGTTGTGGCATATTTATTTTTTGTGATCTTCCTTGTAATGTTTCTTGGTTTCTTAACTAATGGAGTAATAAAGCTGTGAGAACAAAGCCCAAAACTGTGCCAGTGTTGAGAAGTACTGTTCATGAAAAGTGAAAAGTCTGCCAATATTCTGCTTTCACTTCAAGGCACTTCTGAAAATGCTTTTGTGTTGTTTAAATTATGTTTATGTAATGTATAACACCTTTTAATCAATTTGTGGGTTAAACCTAGGTGGTTGAGCTTTGCACACACACACACACACACACACACACACACACACACACACATGTTTGTTTTTGTGAAAAGTGGGGACATCCCATAGGCGTAATGGTTTTTATACTGTAGAAACTGTATATTCCATCGGCCTTCACCAATCCTACACCTAAACCTAACCCTCACAGGAAACTTTGTGCATTTTTACTTTCTCAAAAAAAAATTAAAAACTCATTCTGTATGATTTATAAATGTTTTGAAAAATGGGGACATGGGTTATGTCCTAATATGTCATACCCATGTCATTATACAGTGTCCTGATATGTTACAAAAACAAGAGCACACATATACACACACACACATGCACATAATGTAATTTCACTGATCAAACTAAACGGTTTGGGAAGCTTGGTGTGTGAAAGATTGTGTTAGGATTGTGAGGTATTGGGAGGATGTGATTGTGAAGGAAAATCGGTGTAAATAATGAGCATATTTGATATTAACAAGCTCAGTGGGAGGAGCTGGTGAAAGACACACACGTTCACAATGAGAACAACTGCACCTGCTCCCCTCAGAATACGTATTCTTATGGGGGAAGGGTCTCTCTGTGAAATACACCAAATCTTTCTTACATTGTAAAGACCTTCCCCTGTGCGTATACGTGTGTGTTCATGCATGTTTCGTGGTTAACATTTTGCTGATTTTGCTG
This sequence comes from Carassius auratus, assembly GCF_003368295.1. NCBI lineage: Eukaryota > Metazoa > Chordata > Actinopteri > Cypriniformes > Cyprinidae > Carassius > Carassius auratus. The sequence goes on along the minus strand of NC_039258.1, from coordinate 5,179,469 downwards.
CACATTTAATTTAATGGAAGTGATTATTTGTAGGTGCTGTGAATGTGTGTGTGGATAAGGCTGCTCGCAGGTCTTTTGTTTGCTGAGGCTGCAGTTTTGTCTCGTTGGGAACACAAGCAGAGCTGCAGGTTTAAAATCTCCTGGACAGCAAAAGCACAAAAGAGCTGAAGCGCTCAGCACACACTTCACAATACTGACTTCAGCTTTTCCAGACCACTCTCGCACACACACACACACACATTCACAAATGCTTTCACACAATACTACAACATGATGTTGATGTCTTAATATTTCAATAAACTCTAGATACAGTCGCAAACTCCACTTCTGTGTAGTTTTATTTTTTTTCAATGAACATTAACTGCCATGAGTCTCTATTGTGATTTTAAGTCACTGTCTTAATCTCAAACACACATGAATCACAGCAGGAATCATAACTGAGAAAATCTCCATATTTCCATGGAATATATATTGTGGAAACAACACACTACGTCTACTACTAACATTTGTTTACACTTGTTTTAAGTGTGCTATCTAAAAAGTGAACTTGTATGTGCTTGAATGCTAATTAGATCAGAGATTGGGGTGTCCAGCTGTGCTGGATGGTGTCCTGTTCTCACGGGAGATGTTTTTTTGCTGGTCTCCAGGGCTTAGAACCAGACTTACACACTTCATAATCTCTAAAAGTGCTGCATATGTGCATATGCATGAGACAGAAGAAACGGAATAAACTTGTCTTATAAATGTTAATGTTTTTGAAAGAATTATCTTCTCAAAAATACAGAAAAAAATTCATATTCTACGATATTATTACAATAATGTTTTCTATTTTCATATATTTTAATGTGTAATTTATTTCTGCGATGGCAAAGCTGAAATTTCTCCATCATTACAGTTTTCAGTGTCACATGATGCTTTAGAAAACATTATAATATTATCAATGTTGAAAACAGTTGTGATGATTAATATCTTTATGGAAGCAATTATACATATTTCTCAGTATTCTTTGATTAACAGATAGTTGTTATAATACATTTTTTTGTAACAATAAATGTATTTACTTTCACTTTTTAGTAATTTGATGTTTCCTTGCTGAGGAAGGAACTCAAAATGATGCCTTTCACTGAAATGTCTTTCAAAATTTCAAAATTCAAAATTTTTAGCAAAGGGGCAGAGCATAACAAAAGCTCAGGTGCTTACAATAGAGGTTGACATTAGCAGGATACTAAGCGAACCTTACAATACAGACAAGCATAAATCTTTATAGCATACAGAAGTATATTGTAAAGAAATTAATTTTGAGCCATGCATCCTGGGATATCTGTCTTTGAAAAGGACACATGCAGTGCTGTCTTAAAAGTTGATCAGAAGTATTACTGTGGCAACATTATTATGGCATGATGCTTTAAAATGCTGTCCAGGTAGGGACTCTCTCTCTCTCTCTCTCTCTCTCTCTCTCTCTCTCTCTACCTATCTCTCTCACAGACACACACACAAATAAATAATACAGCACTACTTAACACACAATCTGTTCTCTCTTCTGTAAACATATTCATTTCTATTCCTCTGGTTTCCCTCTCTTCTTTCATTAGCATATCTCACTCTGTCTCATACATTGGACCATTCCTTTAAGCTTTACAAGAGAAATGAGAGCAGTTTTGTAGTCATGTGACAGCGCCATATTAAAATGTTTGTAGGGCAGGGTGAGTGTGAAGAGGGATAGACTGGAATGGGATAGGGATGTGTGGGGCTTTCCTTATAAATAATTCAAATCCCAAAGCAATTAAAGTAGAAATCTGTTATCAGCCTTTACCTTTGCATTTCATTAAGCAAAATACACTGCAGATTTCCAACTCTGCTTAGACTGGGACAGTACCAACACATGACAGGTATTCATTCTACTGGTACCTGAGATCCCCAAAGGTGACCTGCAAGAACAAAATACTGAATATATTTTGACTTGAAAAAGTGTTATATAAGGAAAAATTCTAATTATTTGAATAATATAGATACTTCAAATGGACTTATAAGACTTTTAAGGTTTGGGGAGGTATTTCCCATTTCTCCTGTGTTTCCGCTGGCTCCATCCAGCCCTGAATCTCCTGCGTCCCCGCTGGTCATGCCCAGCTTTAGTCCTCCTGTATTCCTTCCCAGCCTGCCTCCCCCACCTCCACTTAAACAAGCCAGTTCCTCGGCTCCATCTCCGCTGGTGCCTGTTAGACCCTCGGTTCACCCTCAGTCACCCTCAGTCAGACATCTGGGCAGTCTCATCACACCTTCCCTCTGGCTCTGCCTCCATGTTCAGTCGCTCTGGCTCTTCCACAGTCTTTCGGAGCCCCGCCGCCACCTCGGTTACCTGAGCCTTCTGCTCCATCTTGGCCCTCCGGATCCTTGGTGTCACCCTGGCCCTGCTGCTGCTCTGCTCCGTCCTGGGTTCCTACTCCACTGGTGTTGTCGGCCCTATCTCCACCATGGCTCCTCTGGCCGTTGACTCAACCGTGAGCCACTATCCTGGCTGGCCTCTGGATCTCCACCTGGCTCCTCCTTCTCCATGCTCCTCCCTTCATCTACTCCGCCCTATGAACTATGGCCATTTCCCATTGCCTGTCCATTGCCTGCTCTATGCTTCCTCCTGATCCCACCCCCTTCCTCCTCTGTTGGACAATTTTTGTCGGTGTGAGGACGCACCATTCCGGGAGGGGGAAAACTGTCACATGTACGATCTGTTTTAGTTTCGTTTTCTGTTTCTTTTCTCCTGCCTTGTTTGTTTCCATGGTTTTTTATTAATTAGCTCCACACCTGTTTCAGTTCTCCCAGTTAACCACATGTGTTCACCTGTGCTCCTTTGTCTGCTATCGTTTGGATTTGTGTTTGCTTATGCTCTAAACTATAAGGAGCACTATTACATTACTACGGTTAAAATTAACTTAAAAAAGTTAACTGCACATAATGCAGTTTTCAAATTAACTTGTACTTTTACTAATATTTACTATCCTGAACTTACTTTGATTCCAATATGTAACATATTAACTTTATCAAGTCATTCAAATGAAAATATAAGACAAAAACACAGTGGCAGATGCACTTTAGCAAAGAGAATGACTGACTTCTCTTATTTATGATATTGTGAGTGACATAATGACCCATTTTGTCTCAAATGTGTGGAAAAAAAAGTATCTTTGTTTATTTTAAAAAAAGTCTCAATTCACCCACCATTGTCTGATAAAGGTAGGGAAGGCCGATTTGATGAGTGTCAACTATATGGTTGTTTGTGTGTGTGTGTGTGCAAAGGCAGCTCTTACAATCACTGTGTGTTTCTTTCCTCTGACATCCCACTTTATCACTCCGTCTTTATCTTCTGCTACTGTTTTTATACTCTCTCAGTGCTCTGTCATTTTCTTTCTGTCTGCTGGTTTGTCCTTTCCTCTGCTAGTCCTCTAGTTTCGATTTCTGTCTCACAGTCACAATTATTCGATTTTACCACAGAATCAATCTCTAAACGCATACTTTTTTGTATTGCCCGTTAGAGCACTGTAGCTCCATAAATACCCTGCTAATCACCTGCTGTTGAAGATGTGTGTTTCTGTCTTTAAAGACTGGCTTGATGTCATGCTGTGATTGTCCTAGTGATGAGCTCACGTTAACTGATTTCACAGTCAGAACTCCTGCTGTGAGACACTTTCACCCGTCTCTCCTCCTGCGCTCAGTCTGTTTTTCACTACATTGCCATTTGTGATGATTGCATTTGTATCATTTGGCTCCTATAGGTTTTATTTACATGCTACAGTCAGTATCCTCCTCCAGGGGAACAGTGTGCTCTCCCAGACACACAACATAGTGTTAGTGAGTTGTGATGTATGAAATCGGCCATGGATCTCTCCCCAGGTTAACTGTGCTCATGACTCTTAGTGTTGGAACACAGATTCCATTCCAGATTCTGTTTCATTTGAGTCCTCTGTTAGATAAGCAGAATGTATGAGTGACGTGACTGTTGATTTGATCTGCTCATTAAATGTGTGATGCCAGGATCACCAGGAGTGAAGTGTTTTGTAGGATGATGAATCATATTTACAGAGCCAGTCTTTATCAGGCAGTCTATTTTTCTTTATTTTCTTTTTTTCCAGAAATTTTTCTTACAGTATACTGTATATACAGCACACTATATTTTGGCTTTTGTAAGCTTTCCACCTCTTTGATGTATTGCATACATTTTGATGGCATCATTATAGTATTTACATACTGAAATCTGTTTGGTCTTTCCTCTCTTGCATCTAGTGCATTCACTGCAATTACATAGCAGTCTGAGCCAAAGCTTAAAATCTAAACTGGCACTTTTATGTTTATGATGCTCTTTAATCATTTATGTGATTTTTAAAATTTAAAATATTTTATTTAAAATTTCAGAATAATAACAAAATAGAAGAATAGAATTCAATGAGTTCATTAATAATGTTAGTGAAAATGTAAAAAAATTTACCAACTGTGTATTTTGCTCTTTTTTTGCAGTGATCTTCTGTCATCAAATTACATTGAGAGGCACATATCAGAGGAGGGGAATGCAGTTGTCAACAAAGTGAGTACAAAAGTCATTCCAATATCAATAAATGTCTGCTTTAGACCAGAAATATCTCATACCTTTAGCTCATGATTAATCAACAAAAATACTTTTTTGAAAAAATGTCTCCACCTTTTTCTTGCTGTAAGAGTGGGTGCAGCCATTTGTCATTTTTATGGGACTGGCTTCTAGTGTCATCGGCGTCCAGCTATTTTTAGCTGTACAAAACAGTTTGTTTTGCTGCTTGATATTGCAAATTGGTGTGTCTTACCTTATTATTTTAGGGTACTATCTTAATTATGATCACACTGGTTTGTAGTGCAAACAGTTTTACAGTTTACTGCATGTTGTTATTCTTCTCGTTATTTTCTTATAGCGGTTAATGAACTGGAAGTCTCTGCCATAGGCTTACTTCCGCATTGAAGAATAAGGTGGATACAACCAAAAAACGTTAGGTGATCTTATGATATTAGAATGTTCTTTTCTGGAGCTTAAAAACTCCCACACAAATAAGGTTGGTAGTGCTTAACCAGGAGTTTTTACCACTAAGTAGTACCAATTTTTTTTTTGAATGTTACAGTAAACATTTACCTGAATAATTCATTTAAATGCCTTGGCCCCCTTTGTTCCACTCCATGACTGTGAGTTTTCCTCTGGTACAGTAACTATAGTCTGATCAGTTCTGTGTCTTTGAGCCACTCTGGGACTCTCAGCTTCATTCTGTCAGTGTATCGAGGCACGTGTGTGTTCAGATGGGACACATCACACCCAGAGCAGAAGGTGTTTGCTTGTTTTAGCCCAGTGGTAGATTGTTCCGGTCGCACACTCTCACAGGAGCAGGGATACAGTGTCCTATTTGTGTGCTGCATGTTGAACACCCTCATTGTATCAAAGTGTGTGGACGTGCCCAGGTTCTCTGTTATCCTTTAGAAACTAAAGGGCCCATATTCTGGGATTTAACTTGGATACAGCCTGTTTAACATGTTTTATGTTTTTTTATTGATCTGAGTTTGATTGCCATGAAGGCTTCAGTGAAGATATTCAGGATCCACAGAGGCCTTACACCCACAACCCAGCCCATAAAGCCTGAGGAAATATTATGCATGTAAGGTTACAAGGGCTCTTTAGGCGTTGTTTTGCTTTTATGGGTGGATGAAAAAAATAGAGCGGTGGGTACTGTGAGGAAGGAGGGAATAACAGAGAAATGGCTGAAGATGAAGAGAGAGAAAGAGAGTCACTGAAGGGACAAAAACATGGATATATTTAGCTTCATTTCCTCACTGCAATGGGGAAGAACCTCTTAGTTTAACTACAGATTTAATAAAAACAAAGGTATTATATGAATCATACAAAAACACTGTTGTATCTGTAGAAGCCCTACATGTATATTTCGCTGAGACCATGTCGTATTGGTGGATCTAAAAGAAGACATCTTGCTATTTTGTGAGATCCCACATATCTATAGTGGTTTGACCACAACAACGCAAACATAATTGGTTTTAAAACATATATGCTGACATCATAATTCAGGAAATCACAAGGAAAGGGGAACAGTAGGTTTATTATTTTAAGATTATCATTAGTATTTGTGTATTACAAAGAAAACATATAGTTCCTTATCTAGTTTACATTATATATTTTCATCTGCTGAAGAAACAACAAAGAGAAAAAACTATCTTTTAAATTCAATATAAAATATGACTGTGAATAAGTTTGAGAAAACACATTTTGCTAATGTTTGCACAAGTGATTTTTTTAAAAATAAAAAATACAAATTGTATACAAATAAATATTCTGTAAAATTAGATGAGCAGCTACGTACAACGTTTTCCTGTATTTTTTTGGAAGCTGTGATAAAAAAAAATCATCTTGAGAAAATAGCTGTTGACTTATGATGCCACTGATCATTTTTATGTATACTAGTGTGTATTAAACTACAAATAATAAAAAGACTACCATTCAAATATTTGGGGTCAGTAAGACTTTTTCCAAAGTTTTTAGAAAGAAGTATCTTATGCTCACTAAGGCTACATTTATTTGATCAGAAAAAATAGAAATATTATGAAATATTGTTGCAATTTAAAATGTTTTGTTTTTTCATATATTTTAAATTTTTATTTTATTCCTGTGGGGCAATGCTGAGTTTACAGAAACATTTCTTATGCTGCTTAATATTTTTGTGGAAACTGTGATACATTTTGTAGGATTCTTTGATAAATGGAATTATTATCAATTTATTTGGTCCTGGCTGAAAAAAAGCATAAATATCTTAATCCCTTCAAAATTTTGAACAACAGTCTATTTTATAGAATTTCAGACATCTTCTCATGTTAAAGATGATCTCAAATTCACATCTTTTATACCTTCTTATCTTTATATACTGCATGAGAAGGCAGCATTTTTTACATTTTGGACACAGCCTGTCTCTCTGTGAATCTAGGCACTAATGCATGCTGGGTCATTAGTCTGAAAGGGGCTGTCTCTACAACAACTGCACTCTTCTGGAATGCCTCTGTGTGTGTGGTAGAGTCTGCCCTCGGCTCTTGATTAGCTGAGAACTCTTGAGGACAGAAAGTGCTACATGTGGAAAAAAGAGGCAGAATTGCTCCAGAACGAGCTAGAGGAAAGAGAGCAGTAAAGGAATGGGTACAACTCAGCATATGAAGCTTTTTGTTCATTGCAGAGAGAGAGAAAGAGATATAGGGATAAAATGAAATTGATCTGCTGGTAAATGCTGCAGCTTCAGTCCTCTGAGAAAAAGCAGGAAGAGAAAACCTGCAGCCCTAATGGCGGTCGAGCACTTACACTAAGAATATTTCATAAATAACATACATACTCAGCAATACTCTTACAAGTCCTCTGATCACTTCAGTTCAAACAAAAGTGGCCAGTATAAATGTTGACCCATACATATGCAAAATGTATACATTTAATGTCAACATAACATACAAAAATTCATGATCTTGGCCTTATTAGTGATATTGCTTTTATACAAGTTAAATATACAATAAGTTAATATTAAGTAACAATGTACATCTTAGACAAAATAATGCCTGTTACTTTTCACTCATCAACAACAGTCACTTGTCGATGTAAAATACAGAAAGAGTCCAAAAAAAAATCCCCACCACTATTGCAAATTAACATTTACTTTTATTAATTTAGCAGCTCTTGGAACACTGGAGCTAACTGTTGTACAAACAAAAAAAATATATAGTTTTGTTTTTTTATTATAGCTCTTAAAATAAAATGTACCTTGCCTCATTCAAATATTGACACTTTTTAATTAGACATTTATGAAAGCAAATCATGATTATGCATAACAGATAAATAACAAATCTGTCAACAGCTGCGTCACATTATGCAGCACTTGGGTTAAAAACAAAACAATAAAACTAATATTATAAAAGGAATGGTTCTTCTGAATTTCCTTACTGGATTATGATTGAATTAGTCACATTTAAAGCCATTAACAGTATGTGCTGTTTGTAATTATTGTTTGTTTCTCTCCGCAGGGTGGAGAACACTGTTATTACCACGGGAAAGTACATGATATTCCGAAGTCATATGTGGCTCTTTCAACATGCCATGGATTACAGTAAGTCCCTCTGTAGATGTGCTGCGTGTCTGAATGAACACGCAAACACACACCGGTTTACAAAAGCAGCATGACATGCTTTAGTTTTGACTGCATGCTGTTTACTCACAGTTGCCCACAGAACTGTCTGTCTCCTTCTAAGACACATTCATAAATAACCACATATTATCAGGCCAAAGCTGCGATTATCCCATTCAACAATTACAGAGCTGTATAATTACATCATGCTATTATCCTTCTCTCATATCACACACTAATGCTCTCAGCGCTCTTTGTGCCTGCATGTGTGTGTTTCTGTCGTTCTCCCCTGTACTGTTGTGTACAGTGTAAGGCTAACTGCATCACGTCTGGCCTTTTGATCCACTGCTGCAAGCTGAAAAAGTAATGTTTGTTGTGTTTGTAAGATTTATGTTTGTATTATTAGCTTCCTGCTGTATTCTCTGCATGGCTGAAATAAACCTAGCTGTGTTGCTGAGCCACTCGTGTGCCTGAGGAGAATTGAGTTAGTCTCTATAGAGGCACATACACCGCCTCTCTGCGTGGCCCTCTGGGATAGCTCAGTTCCTTCCGTCTGTATTTTTAGAGAGAGAAGGAGCCAGGTCAGATCCATCTCTCTCTCTCTCTGTCTCTCGCTCTGTATCTGAATGCACAGAGTCAGGTCAAATGTAGCTCAGAAATAGAGCAGCAGGGCTCTTCACATTCATAGTCATCACTCTCAAACATTTACAGCCTAAATATCTTCTCCTCTAAGAATCACATCCGCACAGATTTAGGACTTAATCTTAAAATGAAACTTAGTAAAGGACTAATTTATTGCTGTAGTTGAAGGACAAAAGAATGAAGAATTCAATATATTGTATTACAATACAGTGTACTCATAGTAGAGATATAATTTCAGGACAGTGTTCACATGGTAGTTGTTAAATGTTGATATATATGTTTAAATTAATTAATATACAATATCTGGGTACTCATTTTAGTTGATCAGACAAATATAGATGTCATTTTAGTAAAATTAATTCAAACGACTAAATAATGATAAAATATTGACTAAATTTAAAGAATAAATTCATCAACAGAAAAAAAAACTATTATTTAAAAATATATCCAAAATAAATTAGTGAAAATTAATACTGGAACTGGCCTGTGTTAAATCGTTTGAGAACACGTATATTTGTTTAAAACCCATTTTAAAATCAGACATTGCATTACCATGTAAATGGCACATCAAAATCATGTTACAAAATGTTTTTAGTCATGAATTATAGAAATTTAGGTTTGTATCATGCACATTCAAGTCTATCTTCAAAAACGTGAGTGACAGTTAATGGGTTAATATAGGTTTGTTATATGCAATAAACAATATAGTACAATTTGTTTTAAAGGGAAACATTTCATGATTAAAAATTACACTATTGCTCAGAAGTTTGGGTGATTAAGTTTAATAACTTGAGAAGTCTCTTATGCTGGCAAGGCTGTATTTATTTGATCAAAAATACAGTAAAGACAGTACTATTGTGAAATATTATTACAATTTAAAATAGCTATTTAAATATTGTATTTGAATATATTTTAAGGTGTAAATTATTACAGTGATGCAAAGTTTAATTTTCAGCATCATTACCCCAGTCTGCAGTGTCATATGATCCTTCAGAAATCATTCTAATATGCTGATTTTTTGCTAAAAATATTTCTTATTATTATCAATATTGAAAAAAGTTGTGCTGGTTAATATTTATGTAAAGACCATAATACATATTTTTAAATTATTGTATAAATAGGAAGTGTAAAAGAATAGCAATTATTTGTAATATAAATATTTTGTAACAATATAAATGTATTTATTGTTTAAAAATAATAATAATAAAATAAAATGAAAAACGTACTCCAAATAGAACTGTGGTGAATATGAGTATATAAAGTGTGACATTTAAAAGAGGACATGATACTGAGAGGAGATGATACTGTCTCTTATGTGTGTTTATGTGTGAGAGGGAGGAGTGGTGCTGCTGAGACTGCAGATTATGGTGCTTTATCTTAATGTCATATTACGGGTCAGACAAACAGCGTTACGCTCTGAAAACAGTCACGAGCTGCTGATGACAGCCTCCAGCAGACACTTTTAAAACCCCTCATCGACTGAGAGCTATTTTACCTCTTACGGATCATTGACCTAAAGCCATTAGTGATGTGGTTAATGTCGGCTGTTCTGTTATTATACAAACTTGGCTTAGGGTTGGTTTAAGATACATTATGCCTACACCGGATGTAAGCAGCGTCTCTATCTATATATTTATCTATCTCTCTCTAGTCTGTCTTGATGAACTTTCATTTTCTCATTACCCATTGAAAATTATTTGACAATTAATTCATGTGTGAGAGGGCGCTCTGTATTTATGAATGTAGTCAGGCTAAAGGGAATTGTATCATCCTCCCATTGCTTTCAGAAGTCACCTTGTGTGTCTCGGCACAGTCTGGAGGCTCTCTGAGAGTCACCGACTGATTGATCTAAAAGATAAATTCCATCAGAGCAGAGAATGATATCCTCTCTGCATGTCTCAAGGCTAAAAGAGACGTCTGGACACACAAAGAAACACACACACACACACAGTCTCCACTATGACTCATTATTCCTCAAGTATAGTGGTACATAACAAGTGTGAGAATTACCTGCATTTGGACAGTCAGCACTGACACGTCTACATGGAAGAATCTCATTAGTCTATTCTAAACATTTTTGCACTTAATTGCATTAAAAATGCATACTAACCATTTTTCCAAGAAGATAACTGGACGCCCCACACTGAATTAATCATGCAACCCGATGAGGTTTATGTGCAACAATGTAGCATACAACTATTTATTGCATTGTTTTTCTATATTAGTAGGCAATATACAGTATATACTGAGCAGAAAAGAGCAAGAGTTGTGCAGAATTCTGAATTGAAGAACTTCAACCTTTCAGTTCATTATAATATCTGTCCATAAGGCACATATAAACCTCCCAACTGTAATGCTTTTTAAATTTATCAAATTTTTGTCAAACCAGCATTCAAAATTTGTTGACAAACGTTGCTTTTCTAGTTAAAAATGATTGTTATATTAAATTCTTAAAATGTCTTTTAAATTGATTTCAGATTGATTTAGTAAAAGAAAAAAAAATGTTTTAATAACATTATTTTCTAATATAATGACCACTAAAATGTTTAACTTACTAGTTATGCATTACCATCTCTCTCTTTTTTTCCTCTCTAGTGGGATGTTCTTTGATGGGAACCACACATACATGATCGAACCAGGAGGAGAGAACACTACAAGTGTAAGTATAGCGGATCACTGCATTAAACACTGCATTTATATCGTCTATATCTGTATTGTAAGATTTCTATCTCTCATCATATTGTTTATTAGCTTTAAAGTAAAAACAATTAGGCTATTGTATTACCACAGTTTCTATAGCATTCTTGCTGCATCTTTACTTTGGTTTTAAGGTGTCTGTAGATTAAACTGTATACTTGAGCAGTTTAACAGGGTTTGTCCTGTACAGACAGGTCATATGTTGACTGATAAGCCCATCACACAGTTGATAGAGACACCTGGCTCTGCAAAAGCACAGCTATTATCTACTACTGGCAGAGAACGAGGAGGGTGTATTCGTGAAAGACGAGCTAAAGCTGTGTCACTGAGGTTATACAGAGGAAAATATCATTTCTCAGTCACAGAACGATTATCTGATTCATTAAGTGATTCACAGAGGAACATGCTAATGAAGAGATGTGTGGCATTTAGAGCAGCGGAGAAGGGCTGAGATGTTGAAGTTCTTTCATTAAAGGGAGAATGAAACCTGTTCAGTGACACAAGAGGGAGTTCATGATCCATTCACAGTTTACCTTTTTTCTCTCAGCTTTTTTTTATCTGTCCGGTCACACACATTTATAAGTCCAGGGTATTTATGCTATCAGAAATGGCTTGAATGTAATGATATAATGAATGGAATAAATGTATATTAAATATTCATATTTGTAATTATGCTTAGATTTTTTTTAAGCACATTTATATATACATATACACTGTATATATACTATGTGTGTGTATGTGTGTGTGTATATACTTCTTTCGTAATGTGTGGAATGCTCATCTTCTTCCTTTTGTTGTGCAATGCTTCGTTAGCTTGTCTCAAGAGCATCCAATGCATCCTGAGAAAGGACTCGGTTTCTTTATCGTCTTTATGCTGATGGTTTTGTCGTGTTTCATATCAACCTCGTAACCTTGTGTGTTGTGACCTCAGCAACAGGGCAGTCCTCTGATCTGATTCATTCAGACACAGTCACAAACCAGAGGGACAGTATCGTTCTGTTCACCATATGGCACATGCATCTGTCATCCGCCTCGCACTGCAGCGGGGGACACACGAAAACGTGTCCCTCTTTGGCCTCTGTAGCATCTCTCACTGCTGGATGCTGTTCAAAGCTCACAGTACATGCAGGGTCTCTGCCTCTCTCAACCTACCTGAAGTCATAATGAGATCAAAGTGGACCCTCTTTACTTGCTTAATTCATGGTCCTGAATTTTTGCACATAATTTATCCGAATCCACGAAGTCTGAAAAAAAAACAGCGTCAAACAAATGACTGTTCTTTTTGACTGATATCAGCTTTGCTGGAAATGATTAGCCAAATAGCTAAGAATATAGCTACTATTACAGATATTGTAGATTGTCTAAAATATTGCAGCAATACAAAATTATTAATGATTTAATTTATTTGATAAAATATTTAAAATAATATTTGTATTATTTATTAAAGAAATACTCAGTGTCTTTATGCTGATGGTTTTGGGGTTGAAAAATATTTCCAATAATATTTAAAATATTTAAAATAAATGTAGTTTTTTTTTATTTATTACAACGTCATGTTAGTGCAACAATTAAAAATTGTAGATTCCGAAATTAAAGTAGTAATAATTCGAGAAAAAGTCAAAATTCAGACAATAAAGTTGTAGCAATATGAAAATAAAGTTGAAATATTTTGAGAGTAAAGGCAAAATATTTCAAGAATAAATTCAAAATTAGTTGATTTATTAATTTTGACTTTATTATTGTATTTGCTAGTTATTCTCATGTTTTTGACTCTTTTCTCAAAATATTAAAACTTTAATCTTGTAATCTTAGTGGTTTTTTTCGTAACACTAAAATGCCGTCATATATGATTTTACAATTTATTAAAGTTTCTTGAAAACATTTATCATGATTTCCTCATAAATATTACTGTAAGCAGCCCATTTGTTTTAAACATTGATAACAATGAATGTTTTAAATCAGCATATTCAAATAATTTCTGAAGGATCATCGGACACTGAAGACTGGAGTGATGGAGGCTGAAAATTCTGCTTTGTCCACATTTTGAAATATATTTAAAAAATGTAGTTATTTTAACTTGTGATAATTCACTATATCACTATTTTCAACTTGTCTTCAATTCCTAGTTTGATCAGGAAATTAACATTTTGTATTTTATTTTATGTGAATTCGTTTGTTTTTTGAGAGACATCTCTTCTCTCTCTATGTCTCTCATTCCCACTGTCTTTTGCTCAGTGGACAGACAGTAGGGTGGGCTGATAGTGATGGGGGTGAGTGATCGTCTCTAGAAAGTGCAGCAGGCACCCCACCCCCTCAACATCCTTAACACACTTTCCAAAAAAAAATGAAAGTGTGCCATCCCCCAACCTGCTTTCTATTCATGATCTAGTCCCCAAGAGAGCACACACACACCCTCCTCTGCTCCAATACAGAAAACCCCATCTTATTTTAAGCCAATACATCGGAGAGGCCATCTGCGTTATACGGCTAATCCTTTACAAAGTGCCGCCTCTTATACATGAGTATATGGGGGTGTAGTGGAACAGCCTCCACAGAAACCAGATCAGTGTCTCCCTCGTCTTTCTTATCTAGCGCACTGATATTCCCCCCTGGCTGCGAGTGCAAGCATGCAGGATTGTGCTCGCAGGATGTGTAGTGTTCCTGCAGCTCAGCTGGTAGAGCACAGTGCTAGCAAAGGCAAGGTCACTTCCCAGGGAACACACGTCTGATAATACACATCTCAAATTCACTGTAAGTCATGGTGGATAGAAGTGTCTGCCAGATGATGTAATTGTTGTCTGATATTTCAGGTCAGCTTTTGTTAAACATCTTGAGACTGACTGGCTCTGCTCCAAAACCCAGCGAGCTGCCATCCGAAATAAAATGGAACCTCCCGAGTGGCTGATTTGAAACGCTCTTCATAGCGTCTCTGTGTATCATACAAAAAGCACTCGAAAGACATGGCTCTCATTCAGTTTCAGCATATTTGCTTTATGTTAATGTTTTTAAGCTTAAGACATTGTACTATTCTAGGCTGAAAATACATAGACCTAAACAAATATTGGGTAAAACAATATTGGTTACTCAAATTGTAAATCTGTAGATAATATATATATATATATAGAGAGAGAGAGAGAGATTAATTCAAGAGTATAATCAAGTGCTAACAATGTACAATATAATAAATATTTTACCTAATAATTTATTAATAAATATCATGGAACATTTTTTAACTACATTGGACATTTTTTCAATTTAAGTTTTTCAGATTTTAATTGAATTATATTTACATTTATGTTGTATAGCTTGCAGTATAATTATTAAATTATTTCAATTAGATTTTTATAAAACATTTAAGCACGGTAATTTAAATAAATAATTCTACCAGTATGCTTACCCTAAAGAAAACAACTCAGACACCAAGTGACTTTTAATAAACGGCACTTTTAATAAAGAGCACTCAATACATTAGTAGTCTATTTTATGTTTAAAAAACATTAACTTTTTGTAATAGAGCTTTTTACAAAATTAACATTTTGCTACAGGCAAGATGAAATGGATTTGTGCAAAATTTAATAGGAACTAATTGTTTTTAAGACATTGGTGTCATTTTAGCAATGAATGAAGTGACTATGTAACAGTAAACAAAAATACTACTAGAGCGTGTAATCTTCAAATGCACTTGAGTTACACTGCAATGACTTCTCTGTTGTGACACCTTTAAAACAATACATCTGCACTAAAAGAATACAGTGGAATGCAGCGTCATGTTTCATTAATGGTTCGTTGCTCAAGTAAGGCTCATTACAAAGCAAAAATCAATAAGTGAAATTACAGTCTTGATAGGAGTAATTCAACTGCTCAAAGGCATCAAGTAACAAGAGTCAAACTACATGGTTTTCTAAAACCTGCAAACCCTTCAACGTATAAAAAAAGATTTATCTTGACAGTTTTTAAAACAGAGATAATAATAATAAACCTAAGGTAAAAATTAATTATCCTTCACATAACAACAAAGTAAAAAAAAACTAAACATGATGTTCAGGTATTACAACAATAAGGCAACATAAAAGGCAAATATGAAACTCCAAGGCTTAACAGTAATACATGTTAAAACGGTCATAAAACAGGTTGAGTATCTTTCTAGCATTTACTTATCACATTTAGATATTAGCATGCATATTCACTGACAGGTTAAAATAGTGCTTAACATCAACATTTAGTTCAGTGTTTCTATCAAGGTTTAAAAAGCAGAATAAAGACATTAGAGTCATGAAAATTAGAAGAAAGTATTTGTGTGTACATAATACGTAAACCTGTCACACTGAATTAAATGCAACATATGCATTGAAATTATGAACAGTTTACACAATTCTACTTGTGTTTAATAAATAAAGCTCACTGAGAGACAGGTACGCAACTTCATAATTCCACTTGTGTTATTGCTTTGATGACCTTTTTTGGCCATTTTCAGTGTTATAACTAAGTTACCTGCTAAACTAATTGACTAAAGGCGTTTCTTTCAATTTCACTATTTTGTTAACTTCAAACTCCCTACCACAGCCAATTTATCATTTCTAAGTTATAGAAATAGAATACCAGTTTGATTTGAAACAACCAACTCAGTGTCAGTCAGCAAAGACAGGAATGTCAATCTCAATGCCGGACATTTGGGAGCGTGTGGAATAGCGGTGCCCAGCATACCTCTGTGAGGGGGCGTAGCTTTGAGATGGGGCGTATGCCTGAGAAGGTGCGTAGCTTTGAGAGGGAGCGTAACCATATGCATGTGAGGCTCCCACTTCTGAGCTGTAACCATCAGGTATGGACATCTGTGGCATGTAGACATGGGGCGGCATAGGCTGTGTGGGTGCAGGTTGAGGGTAACCATGTGCTGGGACAAAAACGGGGGCATCCAGAACAGCCGGAGGGAAAGTCTGGGGTGCGTATGTCACAGGAGAAGGCAAGCCGTTGGTCATAAGGGGCTGCGCGGAAAGGCTGTTGGTCATCGCAGGCCCTTCAGGTAGAGGTAGCCAGAAGGGCGAAGGCAGTTTTTTACACATGCAATACCACATGAACATCAGCAGGGCAGCTAAGATCAGACCACCAGCACTGCCAATGGCCACATACACCCCAAACTCTACGGCAAACAGATTATCATAGCGTTCGTTAAGGTTACGTGTGTGGAACAGGAACCAGACGGAGGGCGGCATGGCGATGGCCCCACCTAGAAACAGTAGCATCCCAGCCACTAGATGGCAGCCTGAGCTGTTGACCAGGCAGCGGGAGTTCTTAATGTCTTCAGGAGTTTTGGAGCAGCAAGCAGTTTTACACATGCCAGTGAGACAGAGCAGAAGAGCCAAGCTGGAAAACAGCAGACCTGTGGAGAAAAGAGTTTGATATCAACAGAATAAACCAGATGATTTCCATGGTGTGGTGAATGAGGACAGAATCACCAGAACAAGTCATGGAAATCCAATTTACTGTACAATGCAACACTGGATGTAAAGTAGAGCTGTACACTTTATCATATGGCAACTATGGACAATATTGACTATTGTCAGTGAATATAAAAATCACAAAACGACTGTTATTTAATATGAAATAGATTTGGCACAGTTTAATCTACTACACAATCTAGCACGTGTGATGTTCATGGCGTTTTCAGCATCTGCCGTCTCACTAGATATTACACTAAATATGAACTTGATAAATATGAAAATAAATTTGGGGAAAAGAATACAGCTTTCATAGGGCCTTATTTAACTGAAAAATGAGTACTCAGCATGAGCACCTACCAGCAGGTAAACAGAACTGAAGCAGTCTGAGGTCCAGCTGGTCTACTTTTGCATACCAGTCTGAATCAAAGTAATAGCAACCTGAAGAACCATCACGCAGCACACACTTGGTCCAGAGGCCATCGTACACGGTCACGTTTTTGGCATTGCGGTTGAAGGTGAGCAGGCGTGTGGTTCTCCACTGGGGAATAAATGTGGCGATGGTCAGACCGGCCACAGACAGCATCGCGATGATGAAGGCAAAAGCATTGGTGGCGTGAATGTCACGACAAGACATGGCTGGAGTCAAGAAAAACTGGAACCTTGTGGGGAAAGGCACACAAAATTAAATTAGTAAATTAAAGGAGTAAAATGTGACAGAAAAAGTTATATATTTAGAGTCACTTGCATTGGTTTGCTGTATGTATGCATGTATGGAAACACAGAAAGTGTACTTAAGTTTTGCTGTAATGTCCACTCCCTCAAAGACAAAGTAAAGAGGAGTCAAAATCCCGTCGAGTGCTGATGCATTGCTTAAACGTGTCGTGTTGCGTATAAGTGTCTGTGTATTAAGCAATAATGTATCTACGTTAATTGTAAAGTCTATGTAGACTACAATAAACGTCTCTGTGTATATGTACAATAGGCGTGTGTCCTGTTTATGTGGAGGATAATAAATCTAAGTTACGTCTCTGCGTAGCGTCTGTCATTACGAACAATACATGGCAGACCTCTGTTTAATGCTGTCTATCTGTCAAAAGCGACTTAAAGTTACATTTGTTGAGTTTCACGAGATCGTAATTGGTGTTTTGATTTACGGTTTGTTTTAATTCCAGATGTGGTTTAGTTATGATTCATAGCAGAGTATATTCCAGCGCTAACAAGCTAATCTCAGCTAAAGGCTAACGTTATGATAAAACCTGTTGCGCTTTAGTTTCATCCGAGGGACGCTATGAGAACCGGTACATCGCGCACATACCTGATTAACAGTAAACTTCAACGGACTCTTTTGATGATATAACGGTCATTGTCGCACAGAATCGATGATCTTCTGTCCGGTTTCGTCGTGTATTGTTGTGATGTGTTAGGGACTGTTTCTTCGGGAGCGCGCGCAAACTCACTTAGGCGGGTGCGGCGTGACGTCACGTGCGCGCTCACATTGTATAAAGTAAATAAACACCAAGACAGGATAATTATTCCAATTAACAGTGTGCGAATCATAACGTGACCTTTTCTGTTGGTCATTTTAGTCTGTGTGGAGCTTCGTCTCAAGCAAATCAAGTTGCATATTTTAGAGACTTCAGCAAACGGTAGACAAAACGTTAATTTTCCACTTCTCCTTCGTATCTTTTTCAAAATTGTCTTAACTATGTATTCACAATATGCTAGATATCACATTTGTGAATAGTGTAGTCATATTTTTTAACTCAAATTCTGTATAAACATTAAAAAATATATATTTTGGGTATAATTCAAACAACAAAACTAACATACTGTAACAAACTAAAAGTATTGTAATTAATACATTTAGAAGTTTTAGACAACAAGTTTGCACCATAAAAATGTGACTGGCTGCATTATAGATTCTGTGAGAAAATGACCAATATCACCAAAAGGGTCCTTTGAAACTTACTGTTAAACTAATACAATTTAGAAACTCCTGACAGAGATGTGTCTTTCTTATACAAACTGAACAATGAATGTGTCCCATCAAACTCACTAAGTGTTATGTAGGAGTGTTTGACACATATGAATCATATCATTTCCTCACATTCTTTCCCTGTAGGAGGAGGTTCATGTGCACATGATTTATCAGTCTCCTGGTTTAAACCCCCCCGGGGACTTCATTTCTGCAGGTATGAACCATTCTCATGTTCAGATTTAAAGTATTATGTATATAGCATGAGTACACTATAAATAAGAGCCCATGGGGTATAATTAATTAATAAAGCAGAATGAATTAGATTTGTGTGCATGCACTTCATGCTCAACTGTCCATACTGATAGTTATTTTTTGTTTAAGTTCATCTGACAGAGTCACCGTTCCAGAACCCTCCACAGTCCAGTGCCGCCCACAGACGGAAAAAGAGACAGGTGTGTATACTGTCTCACAACACTCATGGCTCATGGGTTGTGGGTGTGTGTGTGTGTTAAGCTTAGACTATCTGATGTGATTTCATCCCCATCTCTCCTACACTCATGAAATATTTACAGCAGGGCTGTGAACTCTTTATAGCACTAATGTTTAGATCAGCTGTTTCTCTGCAGTAAGCGTGTTTTGCATGCGGCAGGGAGATGGTATAATATGATGCACTGTCAAATTCCTCACACAGATATCACAAAATCCACGGAGTGTTGCAGATGAGACTAAATATATAGAGCTGATGGTCATAAATGATCATTTGATGGTAAGATGAGTAACAGTCCATTATTCACATGATTAACTAACCTATAATTAACCAATTTATTATAGTTTTTTTCTTATTCCTGTAATGCATTAATTTTATTATGTATTCACATTCATTTTTCCCAGTACAAGAAACATCGCCTTTCCGTTGGACAGACAAATAACTACGCTAAATCTGTTGTGAATATGGCTGATCTGGTAAGATGCTAGTAATGTACATTTCATAGTCTTCTTTAAATAATTTTAATAATGCACCATTTTAATAATTTTTAAACAGAATGCTGATCCTCATCGGTTTCTGAAGACAAATAGACCTTGTACAGTCTGACAGTCATGTCATGAGCTGCTTTATCTGCTTGTTTTTTCAGTCTGTCTGCCCTTGACAGTCACATTAACATCCCTCCATTCCTCTCTTTGTTGAGAGACAGTTGGCATTTATCAGCTTCAGCCTGTTTTTCCAATATGTCAAACTGAGCTCTAGAATGAAAAACAAAAAGGGCCATCATTCTGCAGTCGTCACAGGTGTCCTGTGGATTCAGATTTACATGCAAGAGATGCAATTCTTTATTTACCTGTTGTTAATAAAATAATTTTTGTTTGTATCTGCAGTACTTCAAAGAGCAACTCAACACTAGAATTGTCCTGGTTGCGATGGAAACGTGGGCTGCGGACAACAGGTTTAACATCAACGACGATCCCATGGTGACATTACGAGAGTTTATGAAGTACAGAAGAGACTTTATTAAAGAAAAGTGTGACTCCGTTCACCTTTTTTCGTGAGTTATCAAGAAAACACACACACAGCAAACATTCGTTTTTTTAATCAAGTGAAACAGCATGTCTAATCAGTTTTCCCTCTGCATCTAGGGGCAACCGTTTTCATAGCAACTGGGGAGGAGCCTCATACATGGGCGGAGTCTGCTCACTCACTAAAGGAGGCGGAGTCAATGAGGTTAGTGGTTATGGTTATGCGAGACTCTTTTAATTAATGAAAATTAATTTTTACGTCAGTCTCAAAGGCTTTTGTTGCTGTTTTTCCTCAAATGTGTTAGTATGGAAAGACTGAAGAAATGGCCATAACTCTCGCCCAGTCACTGGGACAAAATATCGGCATCTTTTCTGATAAGAAACGCATTTTAAATGGTGAGTGTTCTTATTTCCTATTTACACTTTTATATTTTTCATGTACGTGCTTTGGCAGTAAACACAGCAGTACTCACACATACAGACTCTCATAGTGTCACTGTAATCCGTCTTTCACTCACAGGGGAGTGCAAGTGTGAAGATAAATGGTCGGGCTGCATAATGGATGATGTTGGGTAAGTTTCTAATATAGCAGATTTCCCAGATTTACTAAGACACACATACACGCACATAACTCACTTACGTTTTGAGACCCTTTGGGAAATGCATGTTAGTCTTACTAAAACAGCCTGTCATGTTTTGTGCTGAGTCTTTGTTCATGTGTTTTGTTGCTTAAATAACTTTAAATTAAATGTAGTCAAAGTAACTGTGTTTGAAATCTGTGCCACTCACTGATCCATAACACTTTCTGTCAGGTCAGATGTTTTTAACTGACAGCCAGTGAGAAACTAAAAAAGATAGATTTAAACGCGAATTTTCATGAATTCCACTAGGTGGCAGTAAATAATTTGTCTTCTCAATTCATCTGTCTCGGCGCTTACTCATTTCGGTGTCTTGTTTTCATTTTCTTCGGACACAAAACCTTACACAAAATATGCACATTTTACCCTAAAATAAATTACCTATTACTGTAATGTGCCAAAAATAACCTCATTCTGATTTTAATAATTATAATATAATTATATAATTATTAAATATAAAATATTTATGAAATTATTTTATATAATTATTATTTGTTTACTTTGTCATACATAATAGGTCCTGCATTAAATACATTTTTATTGTATTACAGTAATAAGAATCAAAATTGAGCGTTACACAAAAACACTAGGTTACTTTCAGATTCATGTAAATGTTCATAATTATCATAAAAATGTTAAAATAAAATTATGCCAAACATAGTATTTTTCTTTTGTTTTCATTTTTGTTAGATTGACATATGAACTCCTGTGCAAAATGTCATGAGAAAGTGTTATTGATCATTTTAGTCCAATTTTCTCAGTTTGGCTCATCACTGTTGACATTTCACATGTGGATTTTGACATTTCACTGTTCATGTTTCAAACTTGCACTGGCTCTCTTTTTTTTAAGCAGTCTAATATTCATAAACAGTGTTTGTCAGTGTCAAAGTGAAAATTTGTCTCAACAGAATAGCAAACCACGACTCATAATTCATATATATGCTTAAAACATTCAGAAATGTTCACAGTGGTCATTCAAGAAATGCGCTGATGTGAAAGATCAGATACGATTGATGCGATAGGTGATTGTTCATGTCACAGTCTGCATCTGTGTGTGTTGGTTTGTCTTTATCCGTGTGTTTTAATACCTTTTGCGTTTCCCCTTGATCCCGAATGGGACAGCAGGTGAGCAGACGCTTGGCTGTGTCATGCTACTCGCTCGTGTCCTGTCGACCAGTCAGCTGCTGAGTCACTTCAGCCCCTCACTCCATCTAATAGCATTCAGTCAAGAGAGAGATATAGCAGAAGCTGCATTGTGTTGGAACATTCTGCAGTTTCCTGTGTGCTCTCTTTTTTACTGGTTTTTAATTCGGCTGATAACTCATTGTGGGACATGTTTCGTTAAAAGAGGATTATTGAGCTCCTCTCAGTTTAAAGGGGTCATACTGTATGCATTTCAGCTTAATCATATTAGCTAAGATTTCAGTATTTTCCACCTCTCGGAATTAAACAGGCTTTCTTAGGTTTGCTGTCAGGTCTAATATTGTCTGAACTGGCCCATAATTAAATAAAAAGCCTTTCTGCACAAAAAACAATCCACATTGAATTGAAGTTGGCATCCTTGTGTGGTCAAAACTATAAGGATTGCATAATTAGCTGCTTTTAGTTTCTTTTAAAGAACATTCTTTTTGGAATGTAGAGGAAACTTTGAGTTCCAAAACTTGCAATATGTAATTTTTTATAAAAGGAAAATTTGATTTTCCGTGATATGACCCCTTTAAAGTGTTTAAAAGTGTCTGCAGTCATTCACACTGAACAGAACGATCATGATTTCATGCTAATGCCAAATGTCATAAAGCCTGTGTGACACACACACACACACACACACACACACAAACACACACACACATACAGCCTACCTCTAAACACAAAACTCTGCTTTTATAATACAATCAGATAATCAGAATTTCAGTAACAAAAGTAACTGACATCTCATCTGATGTTTAATGGCTTACTGACAGGACATTAGCTGAAATTCACACCAGCACTCACACCAGTGTGTGTTCACCCTCCGTCTTGCTGTTCGCTTAGCTTCTCAAATAAGACTTCTTCTCTTCACAAATCATGTTTCTGAACACATATATAAGTCATTAACTCCTCCTTCGAACCTCTAAACTGAAATATCATGTGTAGAAGATCAAAACCTGAGAGAAAAAGTGTTGTAATCACCACATCGAGCTAAGCACTTTCTCACTATCAGGAGGATATGGGACTATTGGGACAAAAAGTCCATACTTCTGAGTATGAGAAAGTCCTCTGGTTTCAACATGCACATATGATGTAGTTGGGTTGTCTTTGATATATATCTAGACATCCATCATTTCCTGAAAGTTACAGCACACTCTCACGTCTCATGTTAATAACACTAGTATCAATGGCCTTTCAGACAGACACGCTCATGTTGATCTGTCTCTCCATTGATGGATGTTTTGAGAAGTTTATGTTTCGTGCGGCCTGCATGTATGATCTGATCCACTAATTCCAGTGTTAATGTGGAAGGATGTCTTGTGTTCTCTGTTTTCCCCCTTTAAGTGTGTCTCCCTGCTGTTAACAATCCTGTGAAAATGTCTACATCACTTTAAAATTAATTACCCATGCTCAAGCAGGTAAGACTGTGTGCCCTGATATTCCAGGAACACACTGCGCGTCTGGTAAATGAAGAGTAAACACTCACACACGGCATAATGTGAGATATGCACTTATTGATTCTCAGCCTCCGGTTAAGGCTTCTTGAAACTGCATTGTTGCAGATTGTCACGGATTGGAATAGTGCTTACTGCTTCGGAATGATCTCTGCAGGATGTTGAGGGCTGATGCAGGCCGAGCAGAGTTCAGCATTCTTGTGCGATTTGAGAGTACTGCCACATTTCTGTGGACAAACTGTGATTTGCTTCTAAGGGAGGATGTAGTGAATGGATAGATAAAAGAATGAGGAAATAAAAGCTTTAAAAAGTGTCAGCAGGATCAGAGAAGATTCACAAGTGTTTGGGTATTTCAGACCAGGGTTCCCCCAAACTAGGTTTAATAGGTTTAGGGTGCACAACTAAAATATGAGAATAAAAAAGAGAATAAGACATTTATATATGCTTTTATAAGTACTAATTAACTGCTAATAAGCAACTAGTTCATGAGAAATGGTCCCTAAAATAAAGTGTTACTATATATACTTTTAAAATAAACATTAAAAACACACACAAAATTTAATTTAATAATAAACAATTGATATGTGACCCTAGATCACAAAATCAGTCATAAGTCGCCTGAGTATATTTGTAGCAATAGACAACTATACATTGTATGAGTCAAAATTATAGATTTTTCTTTTATGCCAAAAATTATTAGGATATTAAGTAAAGATCATATTCCAAGGAGATATTTAGTACATTTCCTACCGTAGTATATCAAAACTTAATTATTGATTAGAAATATGCATTTCTATGAACTTTATTTGAACAACTTTAAAGGTGATTTTCTCAATATTTAGAATTATTATTATTATTATTTTTTTTTTTTTTGCAGCCTCAGATTCCAGATTTTCAATTAGTTGTCTTTCAGCCAAATATTGTCCTATCCTAACAAACCATTCATCAATGGAAAGCTTATTTATGGTATTAAGCTCTCAGATGAAAAATGACCATTATTACTGGTTTTGTGGTCCAGGGTAACATATAATCAATTAAAATCTCAGCCGGTACTTAAAGTGAATGTTTTGGGTCAGAAGGGGTTCATCTGACAAAGAGGTTTGGGAATCGCTGTTTTAGGGCGTAAATGTCTTCATTTTCAGAAACTTTGTATTAGGAGCACTTCTTGGGTTTATTTGCCTCTTTGAGATGAATTGCTTGTTGTGTTCCTCATTTGTAAGTCGCTTTGGATAAAAGGGTCTGCTAAATTGTAGATATGAATTCATTTAGCAACTGTTATTTATATATACTGCAATACACTACACATCCACATTGTCAAGATCTGCCTGTAAACACAGGGAAATTACTGATTCTTACAACCTACAGTATTTTTAACAAATCTTGTTGCTCTGGCCATTGTGTTGGTTCGTAAGCTGTGTTTTATTATTCTTTGTGTCTGAGTCCTGTCCTCTGCTGGTCTGAATGAAACAGAGTCAGTGGCCACGTAAACATTTCCCCATCAGACTTATGTATTTATTAGCAATAATTTGCTCCCATGAGAACTTTTCAACAGTGACCATGTTTACATAAATATATTGTTTTGGAATTTGGTCATATTCTGATTATTTAGAGTATATGTCATGTAAATGTGATTTAACTGGATTGTCACAAACCAATTTGAATAAGGCAGCTGGCATTTCCCCATAATAATGGTAAATGCTTTTTATTTGTAATTGGAATATCATGTTCATTTACATACACATATAGCCATAGAAAATGTATTCTCTGTTGGTAAGGCCTCCAGTATTTTCACACAGGAGTAGTAGAAAAGAATCGGCATATCTTAGTTTATTTATAATATTATTTCATGTGCAGCATTCTGGAATTGTTTTCCAAATCAGAAAACAATTATATAATAATCAGAAAACAATGTGCATGTAAACGTGGTGACTGAGGTAAGAATTGTTACTATTCAGTTTAAGCTCTATGAGACTTTGATTAGCATTACAAACTTTTTTTATAGCCTGTCTCAGTGGTTGTGTGAATCAAAGTGGGTGGAAATAAAGTTCGGCAGTGTGACTCTAGTGCCTTGTGGTTCTCTCTAACAGCTTCTACTTGCCCAAGAGATTTTCTGACTGTAATGTGGAAGAGTATCATGATTTCCTGAACAGTGGAGGTGGTGCGTGTCTCTTCAACAAACCATCGAAGGTAAACCCTCTTCAGTTCTGTCTGTGTGTTCATGGCAATCACTTTGCTTAGTACGTCACCAAACCCACACAGAATGTGCTCCCAGAGAACTCCAGAAAATGTGCCAGGGATTTCCACAAAATTTAAATGCTTATCATTCGTTTAGGGTCAGGAAGATTTTTTTTTTCAAAGAAATTTATATTTTTAATTCAGAAAGAATGCATTAAATTGATCAAAAATGACAGTAAATATTTTTTATGATGTTACAAAAATTGCAATTCAAATGCAAAAGATTTGTATTTTAAATAAATGCTGTTTTTAACCTTATATTCAAAGAAAAAGTTAGTCAATTAAATTCACAGTATCCACAAAAATTTTAAGCAGCACAACTGTTTTCAACACTGATTATAATCAGAAGTTTCTTGAGCACAAATCAGTATATTAGAATGATTTTTGAAGGATCATGTGACACTGAAGACTGGAGTAATGATGCTGAAAATACAGCTTTGTATCACAGGAATAAATTACAAAGGATAAATTTTAATACTATTCCAGAATTTTACTATTTTACTGTATTATATAAGATATAAGTATTAGATGTTCTTTCAGTCACTCTCCTTTTATTTTATTAAATTTGTACTGAATTATCATAACCAAAACGTAGTTCCAAACTGTTTGCTTTCTAATTGCATATGAAGAACAATATCTGTGCATAATAATAGTGCAATAAATGAACAAATGAAAATAACATCACTTTTCTGTTCTGTAGCTCTTGGATCCTCCAGAGTGCGGAAATGGTTTTGTGGAGGCAGGAGAGGAGTGTGACTGTGGAAGCCCAGCCGTGAGTGATCTTACATCAACATCATGATCACACTAATCTGACACTTCTTATGTAATCTGTTTTTTCCTGTCTTTCTGCAGGAGTGTGCTAGAGAAGGAGAGAACTGCTGCAAGAAATGTATGTTGACTCAGGGAGCCAAATGCAGTGATGGTCTCTGTTGTAAGAACTGCCAGGTAGGCGCTGAGTTGTACAAAACTCTGTATCCTTCTGTTTGTGTGTGTGTGTGTGACTTTTAATGATAATTGTGCTGTCTCTATAGCTGGAGTTTATGGGTGTACTTTGTCGTGAGGCTGTCAATGATTGTGACATACCGGAAATGTGCACTGGGAACTCCAGCCAGGTGAGGGCACTGTTACGTACATCTTACAACACATCATACAGAAAATGAATGGTAATCGTACAAAAAAAAAAAAAAAAAAATTAAATGCTTAAAATGTACTAAATCTCAGACCATCCAAAATGGAGATGAGTTTGTTTCTTCATCTGAACAGATCTGGAGAAATTTTTCATCACATTACTTTCTCACTAAAGGATCCTCAACAGTGAATAGCTGCCGTCAGAAGTCCAAACAGCTGAAAAAAACCCCCCAGAACAATTCATTTTTCATCATCATTTTTTGCACCTTAATATTTTTATTCTGTTTAATGGCATGGCAGTCATTTAGTAATCAAGATATTGCTTCTGGTTCATGTCAAACACTTTGCATTATGGAATACACTATTACTGTCTAAGTTAAAAATATTGTGAATGTTGATGCTTTAATAACAAATATTTATCGGGAGCGTGAATGCTGGGATTTCATAAATTTAATAGAGAAAAAAAGTAATGTAGCTAGTAATGTAACTAATTACTTTTGAAATAAAGTAATCAGAACAGTAACGTGATTTACCTTTAAAAAGTAATCAGTAATTTGATTACATTTTCAGAGTAATTTGCCCAACACTGATTATAAACATGCTTTGAAGTGTAAAACTAAATATATTCTTCACAGTGTCCTCCAAACCTGCACAAGATGGATGGGTACACGTGTGAGAAAGATCAAGTGAGTTTATATATATATATATATATATATATATATATATATATATATATATATAAATACAGTCATAATTTAATATTCATTATTTTACTGTCACTCTAACCTATTTGTCTTCATTTCAACCCATTCATCTCACTTTTTAGGGAAGATGTTTCAATGGCAGGTGCAAAACCAAGGACAGACAGTGCAAATACCTCTGGGGAGAGAGTGAGTGACAGTGTTGTTTTAATATTATTTATAAGCCATTACATTGTTTATTATTATTTTGTTTTGTTTTGTTTTTCTTTTAACATTTTATATTTCATTTTAATTTTATAATTTGAGCAATTTTGTTATCTTAATGTGTAATTTTTATTAGTTGAATTTGTTAGTTTTTTTTAATTAATATATAATTGTTTTAATCATATTTTAATGTGTTCATTCTTCTTTTCTATTTGGCTTTAATTTATTTGATTCATTTTAGTACGTAAACACTGATTTTAGTAGGTGGTTCTGATGTAATTATGATTAGTGTGATGCTTCTGTTTCTAAAGAAGCAACATCGGCTGACAAGTTTTGCTATGAGAAGCTCAACATTGAGGGCACAGAGAAGGGCAACTGTGGACGAGACAGAGACACCTGGATTCAGTGCAAAAAACAGTGAGTTTGACAGTCATACCACAATGATGGGGTACTAAGTTACTAAATAAGAGTAACATGCTTTCTATACCACAAAAAGTGTATGTGTTTGTCTATAATTTCACTTGCAAATTATAATTTTCCTAATTTAATTCCTAATTTATTATGGAATTACCTTAGTTGTATGTGCTCTATCTAGACTAAATCGTGTGCATGTGTGTGTATTTAGGGATGTACACTGTGGATACCTGCTGTGCTCCAACATTTCTCCTGCACCCAGACTAGGAGAGTTACAGGGAGGATTGACATCTTTCTCTGTGGCACAGCACAGCGCCTCTCTGGACTGCAGGTACACACACAAACACACACTCACTTCAGCTTTTTATCTGACTCATTTTCCTAAAGTGAGTTTGAATGTTTCAGTGGAGGGCATGTGCTGATTGATGGCGACACTGATTTGGGATACGTAGAGGATGGAACGGCGTGTGGGACGGATCGCATCTGCTTTAATCACAAATGCCTCCAAGTGCAGGAATTCAATTTCAGCACGTGCCCTGGCACCAACGAAAGGGTGATCTGCTCCGGACATGGGGTGAGAGATTGTGTGTGGTGTGAACTGAGACAGTTGTGTCACCCGCTGATCCACGTTTCACATGCACATGTGTCAAATGGCATGAGTACATTTAGAAGAAAATTTTAACTGCTTTATGATGTGAATTAGTAATTTCTTATGTATTGTGAAAATGAATGTGCCACATAAAACTAAGTGGGGGGAAGATGACCTGACAGCTCTCCATCAAACAGAGAAACTTCATATTGATAGAAAAAGAAACACCGCTGTTACTTTATACACACTGTGTAGTGTGTACAACATACTACATAAAAGTTACAGCTAATTGTGACATTGTAATAGGTTTATGTGAAGATCCACTTAAGTTAAAAGTTACAAGAATGTATATGTTCTGTAATAATTTAGGCCTAATAGCACAAATATTACAAGTAGCTGTATTAATATATTTTTTTAAATCTAGAGGCATCAGTATCAGTATTTGTATTGTTGATACTGGCCTTCATTCATTGTACTTAATAAAACAAAACAAAAAATGTTGTTAATCATTAATATTTAATGAATTGACAGCACTAATTTTAATTTTCTATATTTTGTATAAATGTACAAATAATAAAAAGCCAGTGATAATTATCAAAATGTAAGAAATAAACTAACTTTTAAATAACATAAATTATACTTTGGGCCAGACTGAACTCTTCCAAGTGCTTTATTTATATTTGGTTGATATCGAATATGTTTGATACCCCTGATATGTAATAAACAATTCAAGTCCCTGCAACTTCTTTCATTGTAGTGAAAGATTTAGTTAATTGCTGCTGTGTTTTGGTTTATCTGTGTGTGTGTTTGTGCTGTAGGTGTGCAGTAATGAGCTCAGGTGTGTGTGTGACCTGGGCTGGGCAGGTGAGGACTGTAACTCCACCTCTCCTCTGAGTTACCTGCTGGTGCGACCTACAGCCAAAACATCAGGTATGCCAAACTTTCATATTTGCTAAGTCTTCACAAGAGGGTGACTTGCAGAACCAGTTACACTGTTTGGAGAACCTTTACCAACACGCATTAAAAAGCATCTTATGACACATGTCCAAGAGAAACAGACATCCAATGCCTACAGCTTAAAGCTTAAAGATTTGCCAGGTCTGAGCACATTTCAAAAGTCACTTGTATTAAATGGATACATAAATCGATTTTGCCACTAGGAAGGTGTTCTCTTGAGCACAATATAAAACAGTGGCACCAGCAATATTAACACACTGAAGGATTTTATTAAATCATTTTCATTTATTTAGTTAAAAACAGCTTAGAATTGATTGATTATTTACACAATTTTTACATTAAATGAATTCTTAAATTAAACATTTTGCATCTACTTGACTGTTAAATTTTGTCGTTCCTGTATTTGCAAACAAAAACAATTGTAAGCCATTTCAGAGCAAATTCATAAACATTTATTTAACAAATATATATAAATATTTATTTATTTATTTTTTGTAATATAATATAATATATGGCGGATGAAAATCTCAAGATAGAATTTTTTTCATTAGTCTGTTGTTCTTCTGTTCTGTTTTCATATTCATGTTCAGCAGTTCATTCACCACTTGCGCACATTTCACACGCTTTTAATTTCTCTTTTTATTTCTCTGTTTCATGGCTTTTGTTTATACGCACTCGTTCATTGTGGACAGGCTCATGTCTTTTGCTGGAGTGACAGTGAGTTTAGATTTGAGTTGTTGTTTGTTGTCGTTTTGTCGTTCACTCACCCCATCATTCCTCCGTGTTTCTGTCTGAATGAAAGCTGGCAGTGTTTACCTGCTGTGCTGTGTTGTTATAAACCTTGTCATATACCCTGTTTTATAGATATTATTTGAATGGATGCCTTTAACATAAAACCTCCGTGGACAGAAAGAGTCATAATCTTTATCTAAATCTTTTTTCTAGTTTTTGTTATTATTCCAGATTAATTGTGGCATGCGATCAAATCCACAAATCAACCAAAGAAATTTAAGATTCTGTATCTAAAATAAATATTAATCATGTTTACACACAGATTAGTTTTGGTTTCCCCAGATGATTGCAGGTCAGTGTTGACTATGTCTACACATGAAATGCTCTGTTCCTCTGACAGGCATCATCACTACTAACATCATCATCGGGGCCATTGCGGGCTCTATCCTGGTCCTTGCACTGATTCTAGGCATTTCTGCATGGGGATACAAGTGAGTCACATGATTACAGACCCCTCACTAGCAGAAACATTATTAAACTTTACTTAAAGTGATAGTTCTATCAGCATTTACCCTCATGTCATTCCAAACTTTCTTGTATTTAACTCAGAAGAAGATGGGCTATTATAAATACTATGCAACTTTTGGAGAAAACAGCTTATTGCATATACAGAACCAAATTATATATACAGATTTGTTCATTATTATGCTTTTCTTTTCTAACTGTGTATTGTGTTGTTGTCTTTTCTCCCCTTTGAAGGAGCTACAGACAGCGTCAGTATGTTGAGTCTGAAGTACACAGAAGATTCTGTCGGTTTGTCTACCCTTTTCTTCATTTTATAACTGTTTTTATGTGTCATGCAATACTGTGAAATTCTAGTACAATAATAAAAAATAAAAAAAACATATTTCTGTTTAATATATTTTAAAAAGTAATTTATTCCTGTGATGCAAAGTTGAATTTTCAGCAGCCATTACCCATTACGCTAGTCTTCAGTGTCACATGATCCTTCAGAAATCATTTTTTTATGAAAATAATCTTCAGAGTAACAGCATTTATTTGAAATGTAAATCTTTTGTAACATACTCTCTCTTTCAGTTTGATGATTTAAAGAAAAAGATAATCTTACTTCCCCTAAACTTTTGAATGGTAGTGAAATGTGATCAGATTTAAGTTTTCCCAGCTCAGTATTCAGAACAAACCTTCTTCGTTTTGTCAGTCAAATGCCTCCGGGTGATTACGTGAAGAAGCCTGGAGACGGTGATTCCCTGTACAGTGACGTGCCGCAGGGCGTGAGCTCAAACTCCGGCAGCAGCTCCAAGAAGAGGTCTGCTTACCTGTCTCACCTCCAGATCAACACCTGCTCTTTCACCCCCTCAATCCCTTCCATCAGCCAAAACATCTGTCTGTTCGGCTTCAGGTGTGCTTCATCTCCATCTCCATCTTCATCGCTTTCCTGCTCTGCTAACAACTAGTGTAACATTTTACCTTGAGAGCTCAACAGACTTAATGGAGTTCCCAAATATGTTTCATTTAAGTATCAACTTTGTCTCGAATGCTTCCGGGGAAAGACTTTGGTGACCTAATGAGACATATTGTGAGATAAAGTATAAGTTTATAGCTATGAAAGTAATGTTGCTCATACATAATTTGATAAGAAATGCTAAAGTTCATACTTAATGCATCTTTGCGAAACTGAACACGGTGTGATCTCTTCTCAAACTCTAGATGACACGTGAGATTAATGGGGCATATTCCTCTGAAAAAAACATCTTTAAAAAGAGATATATAATTAAAAATATGAAATAATTTCAGTGTTATTTGGCATAGACTTCTTTAGAATAATCTGTGCAGTTCCTTCTACAGGACATATTTTATTTGTCAAGACTTGCAGGTTTTTATTCCTTCTTTGATGACTTCTCCGTTGCAGGTTTGTGCTCAAAACTGTCTGTTTGTCTTTCTCTTGGTCATTGTTAAAGTCCTATCAGGCTCTTGTATTATTAATACCGGGACAGTAAGTAAGTCAGTGTCTTCATGGTGTCCATCTCCATGATCTCATGCTCATCTTGCTCATTTCAGTGTGTTTGTTCTGCTTATCACAGTGGTGTGGGTCATTCCTGCTTTACAGTATCCTCTGATCTCTGCAGTGTTTTAAAAATTATACTGTAGTAAGATGTAAAGTAATAAGAAAGAACTTCAAGAAAGTACATGACATAATTTGAATGATGATAATGATTTTGTCAAGATTAACAGGGATAAAAAGTGAAGTTGTAGTGGAAGTGGAAAACCTATAAAATGATAATAAATTATGACAATATTTCAAAGACAAAATATGATTGAAGGAAGGAGAAATTAAGAACCCCTTGCAATATTGCTTTAAATGCATTGGGCATGATAGTTTGCAGCACAAAGAGATATGGGGAAAACACACACACCTAATTGTGTGGTAAAATAAAGCAACAAGCTGGTATGATGTCTATCTTTAATAACAGTGAGTAAACATTAAAATGTACTGGAAGGAAATATACTGGAAAACTTAGTAGGAATGAGCCACATGACGTCTTTGCCATTTGTTTTCCTCATACAGAACCCTTTTAATATCTGTAACTGCATTGTGAGAATTTCTCTGTTCTTTGGTCTGAAGATCTAATGGTCTTTCTCACTCCTGGAGTGAAAGAATCCCAGATGCCAAGCACATCTCTGACGTCTGTGAAAATGGAAGACCCAGGAGCAACTCATGGCAAGGTAACGCACCCATCAACACATCCACTCAAAATGGCAGAGATTGCATCAGATTATTATCAGCATTCATATCATGTGTTCTCCTCCTCTGTCGATGCAGGAAACGTCACGGGGACCCGTAAGAAGCTCAAGGGAAAGAAGTTCCGTCCTCGCTCCAACTCCACAGAGTAAGAGATGCCGTAAAACTCTATGCCATTTGTCATTACTACAGTCCAAACAATTTTACTGTTTGGAGTAAATGTTGGTTTGTTTTTGGTGTGCATTGGTTTAACCTCTGGAAATGGCACGTTAAAACTGACCTGCACGTCTGTCATCATCTGTAGGAACACAATATACACTCTTGATTCGGATTTCAGTCTGATGCTTGTTTCTACACCTGAACTTTTTTTTTTCAAATGCATGGGACAAACTGACCACAACTAAAACAAAAAACAACATGCAGCTGAGCTACACAAATACTACAACTTTATCTCGAGCAAAACATATTTAGAAATGCATTCCGTAGTAAGCAGCATTGCATTATGCTTAATTTAAAGGAACAGATCACTGAAAAATAAATCATCATTCACTCATCATGTCATTCCAAACCTGTATGACTTTCTGTTGATGCTTTATATACTAAACAACTTAATGATAAGGGACTGTTAAGATATTAAGAAGTAACTTAAAAAAATAGTCAGTATGACTCATACACTATACTCAAAGATATTATCTATATTCAGATTGCGTACTTATGTACTACATTATGACGCTTTTTAGTATAAATAGTGCAAGTAGTGTGTTCACACTGAAAATTCCGAAAAGAAAAAGTGCACTTTAAATACCCCGATGATTCACTTAACCGAAAAAAAAAAGAAAAAAAGTTGAATGCACTAAATTGGTTCCAGCTTTGTTATGTACAGTAGGGGGAGGGTCTATCAGACTCAGATTATTAATTTATTAATTAATGACAAAAAAACCTCATGTAATTACACTACATGGTTGAGTACATAGTGTATACTGTAAGTTCATAGTAATGTATATAGTGCCTCAGTTACTTAATGAAGTGATATTAGGAGATCTTAATTTAAGTCTAATTACTGATAACCTTAATCTCTGCAATAACTCTTAAATCTAATTTACATACATCTATTCAATCTTGATGCTTTAAGAAATATTATATATTGTAGAAGTATTTGTTTAATATTACTGCGTAAACTGTGATGCATTATGTTTCAGGATTTCTTTTATGAATATAAAGTCTTTCACTTTTGATCAAAGCATCCTTGCTGATTTAAAGTGTTCAGTTATTTAAAAAAAAGCTTACCGACCCCAAACTTTTGAACAGTAGTATGTAAACTTTGTTCGAATGAGAAAGTAGTGCTAAAGTAAGGGGAAGATGTCCATCTTATACAACTTAAATTGAATTGTTTGCATTTTAAAAGTTCTTGTATGGCTTTGAATACAGCGCACAAGTTATATAAAATACTTTGATTATTCTGTTTTTGTCATTTTAGATATTCGCCAGCCCCCATTTCACTTCCACTTCAATGGAAAATAACATTTTGCTTTGTGTTCCACTGAAGAAAGAAAGTCAAATAGATTTGGAACAAATGATGACAAATTTGACATTTTCAGGTGAACTAAGGTCAGTTGGTTGCTGACGTTTACAGCAGCAGTTTTCTGTAGAGTCTTGAATTTTTCTGTCCTCCACCAGTCATAAAGTGAAAAAGCTTCATGATATCTGTGTAGGTGCTGTAGTCTCAGCTGCTGTCTGATCTCTCACCTGCATCTTGGACCGTAAAGAATTTCAGTGCTGCTGCTGTCTTTTACCAACCTCCTTCTTTATCCTGTTTCTCCTATCTCTCCTGTTCTTTCTCTTCTCCCCCTACCCTTCCCTTTCTCTATCTCTCTGTTCACCATCGCTCCTTCCCCATCCTCCTCCTGCAGGTATTTAACCCCTTGCGTCAAATCAGAGTATTATGTAACTAAATGGGTAGAAGATGTGAATAAAAACACTGAAGGACCTTATATTAGGTACAATAACATCAGACTGCATTATATCTGTCCCTATTCATCATTTTCCCTCCTCAGTTGTTCGTCTCCTTGACCGAATATCATTTTTCAGAGATGAGTTTTAGGGTTTGAAGTGCACTTGCTGGCAGAAACGACACGAATCCTCTCAAAATCAAATATTCATTTCAATGTATTTGTTTCTTTTTGAATTAATCATTTATTATTCCATTCCAAGAAGTCATCAACAGATACACTAGAAATTAAACTGCAATATCACATTAGAGAAAGTATTTTTTTTAAGTAGTGCACTGTAAATGCACAACACTTTTACAGTTATACAACGGGTGAAAGTATTTCCATATACCTAGTGCTTTGTAAGCATAAATCATATATGTTTGTCCTTAGAAATCTTCCATTTATACTTCACAATAAAGGAAGACTGAAGGCATTTGATGATCAGTGCATAATTTGATGTAAACTTCGATAATCATGTGATGCAAGTATCCAAGAATGGCTGTCATATGATCATCTCGCAAAACCAAGAACATGTTGAGATAAGATTTCAGTCCAAAATCAACCGAAATAACAAATTATGTTTTACATAGAAAATATTTGTAGGACCATTAAGATTTTTGTTGCATTGTGACAATAGTTCAGTGACAAAAAGGACATTTAATTATTGTAATGCAAATAAGTAATAAAAAATATATGTTGTAAAGCAAGTATACATCATATTACATTTTTTTTACAACCTTTAATTTATTTGAATTTAAATAAAAAAATATTACAGTAGTTCTGTCAATGTAGTACAACTGACTATGAATGAAAACACCAGTGAGTTATATTAATAATAAAAAATAAAACAAGTATTTTGGGGGTGAAATGTGTGGGAAATATTAAACATCATATTGTTTCTAAAAATAATTATATATATTTGATATGTCTTTATCATATGTATCAATATTATGTAATAAGTTTTACTCAACATAATATTTTCTTTTGAATTTGGACTGAGATATAGCTAGGGTGTGTTTTTGTGAGAATCACTTAGTGCTCTGTGTAGGTTGTTGTATTTGTGCATCTGTGTGTGAACATCAAAAGAGCAAACCAGCCTCATTGATTGTAGTTGAAGTTCTGTGTTTGATTCCTCCTTCACTGTTCTGTCCCTCTCTGCATGCCGGCCGCTGCTTAACGTGTGTCGCTTTTGCACTCTATGATGTCATCATCGTTAGCTACCATAGTCTCCGTGACGATGATCACATGTGTCTGTCCTGATCACCTCATCATGTCCGCCATGTTTGTAAGCCCACATGACTCCGGGTATGTTTGTTCATTAAACATCCCTACAGCACTACACTGTGCTCGCAGTATCTGCCCAGCTTCACTCTCCAGTAAGAGCCAGTGGGTATTTTTGTGGCAAGGACTGATGAAGTTAGTGATTTTGGATGATGGCTTGTCGTGGAAACACTCCCTCTGACCTCATCAATGGGTCAAAGGTGACAGCTCCATGTTTGTTAACGCTAGTATCCGGTTCACGCACTACAGTACTAACGTCACATCTCTCCGCTCTCTCAGGACACTGTCACCTGCCAAATCACCCACTTCTTCAACGGGCTCCATCGCCTCCAGCCGTAGATACCCCTACCCCATGCCTCCGCTTCCAGATGAGGAGAGGAAGGCCAACAGACAGAGTGCCAGGGTAAGACTTACCATATGTCAGGATCATTTTACTGTCATTAGCACATGATTCAATTATTTACACAGTTTCCTCAAAACAAAGATTTAGCTCTTTTGTTTTTCAAGGGGTAATTACACTACATTTTTCTTTTATTCACTAATGAGGAGAGCTTCCAAAACACTGCTTCAAGAAAATTTGTTTTTAATCAGTGGTACAGAACTTTCAAAATTCCAATGGTGCGCCACTAGATGGCGTCAGGGTTATTATAGTAAAAAAAAAAAAAAAATGTTATTTGAATTAAAATAAATTTCTTATTCTCATTAAGCTTAACCTTTGTTCTTAACTAAAATTTTAATTTAAATAAGGATGTATAAATATATAGACAATATAGAAACCACAAAGATGAAAAAAAGACTAAAACTTTAACTAAAATTAACATCAAAGCACAAAGCAAAAATAAAATCTAATTCAAAATATTAATAAAAACTATAATAGAGTATTTAAATAATACTAAAATACTAATATGGCTTATGTTTTATTAACTCATCTCTGATTAGTTTTAGTATGTAGGTTCATTTTATATTAATTGAATGCATTTTTATTCTTGTGTATAATAAATGTGTGTATAATACAAAAAGGAAAATCAAACTTAATTTCCTCTAATTGACTTGTTTGTCAAACCCTGCATACGAACACAAAACAGGGACTACAGATTAATACCATTTTTTACAGAACCTTCCATTTTTAGGGTATTTAATTTAATTTGAAGATTGCATTTAATAGATTACCGTTTTATCAAAACATGCAATTGTTTTAATAAAGGTGTCATCAGTGTTTGTTGCATTTACATGATTTTGACCAGCAGGTGCCATCCTATGATGTTTCGATTACTTTGGGAAAAAATGAAATTGGTTCAGTTGATTAAGAGCTTCGAAAAGCTTTGTTTTCTAATTGCTATTATTCACTAATAATATGAAGCACTTAGTTGAAAGTAAACTACATACCCACAAGCCTGGGGTTATATTCACAAAACATTTGGAAGTAAAAAAAATACATTTTAAGAAGTTTATAAAAATGTTTCATAGGTGCAATTATTGAAAATTTTCTTGAGAGAAATTCTTAAGTATTTACTCAAGAACATCTAATTTTGCTGAAGACTTTATGATTATTACTCCAATGTGCAGGCAGCACAATCATGCATACTTTTTTTATCATGACTGACTGGATGGAAGTTCAGTACAATTTTTTTTAATCCACTGTTACTGTATTTTTTTTTTAATAACTCATATTTATTAAGTCATATTTATTAGCAAGTTGTATTAATTTTGTCTGTGTGTGATCTGTTTCAGCTGTGGGAAACGTCAATATAAAAGAGCTCCTCGAAACTGGGCTGCAAAACTCTGTAAGGATTTCTCTGCTTTTGTATGAATGAGAAAATGAAATAAGTAATAAAGTAAGGAATTCAAATGGAGAAACAAGTAACGAGTGAATGGAAGAGTTGGGCATGGTCTCCTCCGATCTCCGATAACATTTGTGGCATGGAGCTGTCTTATCTTGGATGTGGAGAAGTGCGGTATCAGTATCCCATTCCTGCTGTCATTCACAAACAGGACTCAGGAACACGATTTCATCACGAGACATACCCAGAATGACAGCCGATACAGAGACAACAGCAGCTACTCGTGCCCTTGTTAAACCACGCCCCCAAACACATGCTGTCTTGTGATTGGTTCCCTTGATGCCCGGGTGCAAGAAGCTCATGCAGGAGCAGGAAGTTAACTATTGTTTTGAACGCACGCTGTCACTGTAGAACCTACTGCTGTATGCATGAGAAAACATGTTTATCCATTCCTTGTAGTGTAACCATGTACAAATGTTTTAAGATCTTTCACTCAAGGGTGCCGCATGTATTGAAGGACAGCTTCGTAGGCCGTTAAGATTCAATCCCATGTCCACTTCACCAGAACATCATACATTCATATCTTCTCAGAGAACTTTGTACATATGTCATATAATTCAGAGTGAAATGTGAGGGTGTAGTATTTTTCGGTTTTTAAAGTTTGGTAGTGGAGAGCGTGGTGGAACTTTTTTTCTGCATTTAAGTGTCTGTCCTGTGATCACATCTCTAAATTCACAGAATTTGTTTCAAGACTAGTGCAAGCTACACAGAGGCACCATTTCATGAATTATGCGTCAGATCGTAACAACACATCGCAAACAACGATACTTTTGTAATGAGCACATTTCTGCTTTAGATTGAGTAAAGATTTTGCATTTAAAAGTCACGACTGAAGTGGAAATAGCCTCAGATATTTTTTTCCTACATGTGATGTAACCAAAAAAAAAAAGGACAGGGACTTGGTTGTATTTGTTGGTACCATTGATGCTTTTGGCGAAAGAAAATTGTGAGAAAAGGGCGGAGCTTAAGTGAACTAAATGATAGAAGTCCAACATGCATCACCCTAGAGAAGAACAAGTTTTCATTTAAAGCTTTTATTGTTTCTGAATTTTAAAAATTGAAAGGGTAATTTTGACTTCTTATCTACAATCTTACATTTTTCGCAGAACTCTGATGAACTCAGAATTTTGCTAAAAAGTTTTAATTAGTATACTTTTGTTTTACTTTTTTGTTTTAGTTTTCTGTAATCTTGATCTTGAGGTCAAAACATTTTATCTGCTTGGACGAATTTTACGCATGA
The DNA here is from genome assembly GCF_003368295.1 of Carassius auratus. NCBI lineage: Eukaryota > Metazoa > Chordata > Actinopteri > Cypriniformes > Cyprinidae > Carassius > Carassius auratus. The sequence goes on along the minus strand of NC_039258.1, from coordinate 5,139,677 downwards.
AGTTAAGATAATGAAGTTTTTTATGTGTCATGGTGACTTCAGAAATCTGTGCTAGTGTCTGCATAAGTTATCTGATACACATAGTCGATTAGTTGTAAAGTGCTACTATAGGAGAGAAAATGAAATGAGCTTCTGAATCGTAACATGCATGAGGCCTTAATTCTCTGTTGGAGTTTCTAATGAGTTTTTCCCTCATACTCACAGCCGAATGTAATTCTTTCATTTCCTCATCATCATCTTCATCATCATCTCACGTTATTTATAATTATCTCGTAAGCATAAGGAATGTGATTCTAGCTGATTGTTTCGGGTACTTGGATTTTTGTGATTCATGCTGCATTCATGAAAACAACAAGCACAGATTTGTGTATCATCTATCCACACAAGTGTGTAGAGCTTACCTCTGCATTGATTATATTTTTTTCATATTTAGATGTTTAATGTATTTTCAGTTGAAAAATAAGGCAGATAAAATGAACACGAATGGTAAAAATTGATATGGAATTCAGAATCACGGAGGTAATAATAGCTGTCATGGTTTACGCGAGAGACTAAAACCCTGGAGATGTGTGAATGTAATGCTAAACATATTTCCTTGATAAATTATGAGGTTTAGGGGGGAACACATGTTGAGTTTTTAAACACATTCTCCCTGAATAACATGTACTGTATGTAGACTCGCCGTTATGAATCCATAATCACAGTTTTCTGATGTTGGTAGACGTTTGTTTACAGCATGACACTCTTCACGCTACAGTATCCCTCTGGTCATGTGACCATCCGGCCTTGATAGATTGCCTACTTCTGGTCAGTATTGTATTAGTAATGGCAGTTTTCATCTGTACATAGTCTGCTGTGCGTCGGCACTGATTTTTGCACTCTGCCTGTAATCCACGAATACTGTCCCGTAACATCGCCATGATGCATATGAGGTATTTTTAAGGTAACTTTGTATAGTCTTTCCCTCCTTCCCAGTATTACTACTTGTACATATTTAACCCCAACAACAATTAAGTGCTATAGAATGATTATTAGCGCAATAGGTTTTTGTGCAAACTGAGGTTTTTATTTCATTAACATGTCGCCTTTGTACATCACGTGGGACACTTGCCCTGTTTCTGTGTTTGTATTTGCAGTTTAAACACATCAGGATTCTGAACTCACACCAAGAACATGAACATTAACTCAGTATAGTTTCTTTTCATAATAATAACTGACCATCTGAAGCAATACTCTCTGCTCACTGTGACCCTAACCTGTCCGAGACAAATGCACACTCATACTGGAATAAACAAGTCTGATGCCGGTCATTTTAATCGATTCATTGGGCAACTCATGATTGAAGGACACAACCAAAATACCTATGAATGTATTTAAGAAAATTCATATTTTGCACACAGCCACGCCCATATTGATAGCTATGGAAGCATGTTTTCACCACAGGATAGATAATAATGAAAGTAATTGCTTTTTCTCACAAAAAAAGAAAAGAAGAAATATTTTTCCACGCAATTCATCCTTTTTTTCCTCAGAATTGTGAGGGGAAATGTGGAATTGCGAGATATAAATTTAGAATTCTGACTTTCTTGCAATAAAGTACGTTAACATGTTAACGGAATAAAAATGGTAATTTTGCCAGGAAATGAGTAGGAATTGCAAGATAAACTCAGAATTCTCGCAAATTCGAAATTCTTTTTCCCCCACTGCAGAATTAAAAATAAAAAGGTCAGTGCAACTTTTTTCCTAACAATTCTGAGTTTGTCGCACAATTCAGACTTCTTTCTGGAAAAAGAGGAAAAACAATTAAGCTAATTGCTGCTGTTCATCTACCAATTCTCACAATTTCATATTTTTGGAAAAATACAAGTTTTTTAATCTGACCAATCTTTTTTTTTTTTTTTTTTACCTAGAATTGCAAGAAAAAGAATTGTGAGAATCTTTATATTTGTTTATTTTTATTCTATGTTGGAAACAAGCTGCTATAGCAATTTATCACACACACACACAAACTGAAATCCAGGACAGTGTTAACCCGAAGTGAGTTTTTTGTTATGTTTTGTTTTGTTTCAGCTGCAATTTCATCTTTTTCACTCCTTCTGCGCAGGCAGCCGCTGTCTCACTCTCTGTTGTTTCTCTTGTGTTCTCATTTGACCGTGTACACAGTGTTGGTAATCATAGATTCTTCATGGCTGTTTTTGTTCATTGTGTGCTGTACATAGACTGACAATTCAAATGATAAATGCTCTTTTTTTCATACAGTATCCATTCAGTATTGTAATATATAAGATAAAAGTAAAACTTTCATTCAAATCTTGTCTCATGTGTTGTGTGCAAAAAAGTTCTCCTATACAAGTTCAGAATAATCCTCACTCTTAAATTCTGATTGGATGAGCCACAGCGTACAGTTAAACCAATGAACCACATCCACATTTTTTTTATCTTATGACTGTTGCCAAGACATTATAAATAACTTGAGAGGTTGGGAGTTAGAGATGAATTCTTCAAAAGTGTGTAAATGTCCTAAAAAGTTTTTTTTTTTAAATACACGCATGGCATTTATTACACCAGCAGACAGATATCTGGTCAATAATAACAACAAAAGATGATCATGTTTTAAAATTGAAATGTTAAAAATTATAATTTCACTATGCTTTTAAGAGAAAGGCAAATGATATCAAATATGATTTGACATTACCACACAGGCACATTCACAGTCCAGTCCTGAATTAATCGAAAACGAAACTTGGCACATGAGCCTCTGCCACCTGAAAAATCATTTCATGTAGTAGAATAATCATGTTTTTAAAAGAATTATGCAAAACCTCATAACAATATACAGTATTGTTCAAAATAATAGCAGTACAATGTGACTAACCAGAATAATCAAGGTTTTTCGTATATTTTTTTATTGCTACGTGGCAAACAAGTTACCAGTAGGTTCAGTAGATTCTCAGAAAACAAATGAGACCCAGCATTCATGATATGCACGCTCTTAAGGCTGTGCAATTGGGCAATTAGTTGAATTAGTTGAAAGGGATGTGTTCAAAAAAATAGCAGTGTGGCATTCAATCACTGAGGTCATCAATTTTGTGAAGAAACAGGTGTGAATCAGGTGGCCCCTATTTAAGGATGAAGCCAACACTTGTTGAACATGCATTTGAAAGCTGAGGAAAATGGGTCGTTCAAGACATTGTTCAGAAGAACAGCGTACTTTGATTAAAAAGTTGATTAGAGAGGGGAAAACCTATAAAGAGGTGCAAAAAATGATAGGCTGTTCAGCTAAAATGATCTCCAATGCCTTAAAATGGAGAGCAAAACCAGAGAGACGTGGAAGAAAACGGAAGACAACCATCAAAATGGATAGAAGAATAACCAGAATGGCAAAGGCTCAGCCAATGATCACCTCCAGGATGATCAAAGACAGTCTGGAGTTACCTGTAAGTACTGTGACAGTTAGAAGACGTCTGTGTGAAGCTAATCTATTTTCAAGAATCCCCCGCAAAGTCCCTCTGTTAAAAAAAAGGCATGTGCAGAAGAGGTTACAATTTGCCAATGAACACATCAACTGGCCTAAAGAGAAATGGAGGAACATTTTGTGGACTGATGAGAGTAAAATTGTTCTTTTTGGGTCCAAGGGCCACAGGCAGTTTGTGAGACGACCCCCAAACTCTGAATTCAAGCCACAGTACACAGTGAAGACAGTGAAGCATGGAGGTGCAAGCATCATGATATGGGCATGTTTCTCCTACTATGGTGTTGGGCCTATTTATCGCATACCAGGGATCATGGATCAGTTTGCATATGTTAAAATACTTGAAGAGGTCATGTTGCTCTATGCTGAAGAGGACATGCCCTTGAAATGGTTGTTTCAACAAGACAATGACCCAAAACACACTAGTAAACGGGCAAAGTCTTGGTTCCAAACCAACAAAATTAATGTTATGGAGTGGCCAGCCCAATCTCCAGACCTTAATCCAATTATATATCAAAAATGCTGTTTCTGAAGCAAAACCAAGAAATGTGAATGAATTGTGGAATGTTGTTAAAGAATCATGGAGTGGAATAACAGCTGAGAGGTGCCACAAGTTGGTTGACTCCATGCCACACAGATGTCAAGCAGTTTTAAAAAACTGTGGTCATACAACTAAATATCAGTTTAGTGATTCACAGGATTGCTAAATCCCAGAAAAAAAAAATGTTTGTACAATATAGTTTTGAGTTTGTACAGTCAAAGGTAGACACTGCTATTTTTTTGAACACACCCCTTTCAACTAATTGCCCAATTGCACAGCCTTAAGAGCGTGCATATCATGAATGCTGGGTCTTGTTTGTTTTCTGACAATCTACTGAACCTACTGGTAACTTGTTTGCCACGTAGCAATAAAAAATATACTAAAAACCTTGATTATTCTGGTTAGTCACATTGTACTGCTATTATTTTGAACAATACTGTATCCTACATTTCTGGGCAGTTTAGTATAATGCACATAGTCCTCCAGAAACATTAATGCTCCGACTACATCTGAAGGCATATCTGTGAGGAACAGAGACACAGTCAAACACTTCTGTCACTAACATACAGAAAAATAAATTCATATCAGCTTTTTTTTTCTTTTTTGGCATTACTATTTTCATGACAATTAAGAATATTTAACACCATGATGCAATCTTTTTTTCTTTTTTTTCTGTAATACAAAAAACATCAGTGTAGTATTTGTTGTGCTACTTTTGTGTAGATTATCAAAATGTTTCTATTACAAATCCGGGAATATAAACAGTATTATTTTGCTCAGTATATTTATATTTATTCTCTCTACATATTCATATTTATTATATTTTATATTATTTGACTCTATATAACTTGCTTAATTTTTATGTTATATTCTATATATTTTTACACAATGCACTTTTTTTTATTTCATAGTTTAATATTTTATAATAATATAAATTTAATTAGTCATTAGTTAATTCATTAACATTTTTATAGTAAAGCTTATCTACACAGCAATGTAGTACTTGTAGAGACTTCCTGCAGATAAAACTGATTTTATAAATATTATAATTTAACATTATATTTTATAAATATTATATACTTTTTATAATTTCATCTTTTTATTCCATAATTGTAAAAAAAAAAAAAAAAGTCCTAATAGTCCTAAAACAATTTTTTTCTTCAGTCCTTTACATGTTTTTGTTCCTCATCCATCACATACCTGGTGCACTGCTCCATTATGGAGTGAATAAACTGTCCGATCAGAGCCAGGAAGTGTTGGGTGTCTCTGGAGTGAAACTGTTTGAGCAGCGTCAGGAGACCCAACACCAGAGGAGCCCAGTCCAGCGGATCTGCAGCCTTCCTGCACGTCATCCCTGTGAAAACACCAACCGATACACTACTACTTTTAATAAACTACTACATACTGGCAAAATGTACAGCCTGAATGCACTGTAAGTCACTTTGGATAAAAGTGTCTGCTAAATTAATAAATGTAAATTTAAATGTACTTTTAATCAAGAATGTATTAAATTGATCCAAAGTGACAGTAAAGACATTACAAAAGATTTCTATTTCAAATAAAGTTTTTTTTTTTTTTTTTACTTTATATTCATCAAAGTCTACTGAAAACAAATCATGGTTTCCACAAAAATATTAAGCAGCAAAACGGTTTCAACACTGATAATAAAAAGAAATGTAAATATCAGTAAATATTACAATGATTTCTGAAGAATCATGTGACACTGCAGACAGAAGTAACAATGCTGAAAATTCAGCTTTGCATCAACGGAATAAATTCCACTTTAAAATATATCAAAATGGAAAACAGTTATTTTCAACTGTAATATTATTTCTGATCAAAAAAAGCCTCGGTGAGCATTTAAAAAGATCTTACTAATGCCAAGCATGTGAATGAATGGTGGCGTAGAAAGTCAGTCGCAGACCTTGGCTTGTGTTGTACTGCAGTTTTGGCAGCTGAGCGATGCTGACGAACACTGGAAGATGTCTGCGGGAGAAGCTAAAACCAGCCCAAGTGCTAAGAAATAAATAAGGAGGAAACATCATTCCCAACACGCAGCGAGGTGTCTTGAATCAGATTTGCAGGAGTAGTTCAGTTCAGTAGCTATCTGCTGCCTCAAGATCTGCATCTGACCCACCTGTCAAAGGATCATTGATTGATCTGGAATAGTGATGCTGAAAAAGATGAATCCATAGATTAAAAGAAAGCAGCACCTTCATGATGGCTTCCAGATACGCTGGCCAGATCTTCTGGGTTTTGGCCACAGCGTTGATGTAGACTTTGCTTGCATTTGCTAAATATTAATGCGGAAACACAAATATATCAAGAATATTCTTGTGGAAAGAAGTGTCAGATTTAAAGTAGGCTATCAAAAACACTTACCCACAATGCCTTTGACGGGATTGACAGCCGTCAGCAGAGCTTTAAAGACGTCAACCACAGCTTTGTCCTTCAGGATGTTCCTCTGAAAGACTGTCAGAAAATTCTGCAATGAAGAAACAGAAGATTCCTGCTAAATCCTGCAGCTGATGTCACACAGGTGATGTCTCCATATTTCTGCTGGTCGCTCTTGTCTTTGAGTCTGAAAACTGCAGGAATAAATTCTGAGAGTCTGAGTAATTCTGCTATGATGGCATTTCCTCTGGACACGATCCTCAGGATGGCCTGACCACACAGGTTGTTCTCTGCCAGAAAGTCCACCATGATGAGGAAAAAAAAACAGCAGATCTACTTTCTGATCAAAGCTTCATTCAGTCTCTTTAGGGATGGCCAGACCTGATGATATTCAGTAAAAAACAATACTTTTGTATACGACCCACGTAACTGACTGCTATCGTTACAAATGCACATACAGTCATTACTCTGACCTCAAATTAGTTGATTTCATAATATATTTCAATAAAAAACCTTTGCTTAAAATTTATCAAACGATCTTAATGCACCAGATACGGTTCACTATGAGTTAAGCGATGCACTATAATAGTCAAAACAGCATATAAAATAGGTTAACATTATTAATTAATATATATATTTATAAATATATATTTATATATATATTTTTTTTTTTATTTAGATTCAAGTCACTCACAGTCACTCACTCTGCAGTACAGAACAGACACTTCCGAGCACATGTTTATTTATTTTTTCCTCAAACGAGTTCTTGATGTAAATTTAAGTTCAAGTTTATATGACATATTGTATATATAATATATATATATATATATATAAAAGAACAGACACTTCCTGTTTACAAATCACGTGAGTGTCACGAGAAGAACTCATTGGTCGCTCCGCCAGGAGCTTAGGCTACATTGCTACGTTCTGTTCAACTGCTTCAAAATAAAAACTTCATGGTTGTCTATTCGAGTGATTCTTTAATAATTGTTTTATTACATGCCATTACCAAACCAGTTGTTAAGTATTTTAATTCAGAAACATTACCATTTTAATTGTTTACATTTAAAATGACTGCTAACTTTTTAAAATGTGATTATCATCATATGAAATATTGCCTAGAGGCTATATTTTCTTATATTAAAAATCCCATCAGTACACATAAATTATCCTGAAAATTTTGTATTTTTTTGTTCAACATTTTAACTATGCAAAAGTGCCTCTGTCTGAAGAATCATTCACGCACTATTTTTTTTTTTTACATAATATTCTTCAATATATTAGAGAAATATTGACAGAATATTCTTTTACATTATTTACATTTTTGATTAGTCAGTGCATATCTTTAACCTGTACCTGACCATATAGAGTTGTGATTTTATTCTGTATGCCCAAAAGTAAAATTGCCTAAAACTGTGACACAGTGTTATAATTTACTATATAAAATGTAACGATATACTAAAATATGTTTCATGCCATAGTGCCAGTATATTTTATAATCTTGTCTCAGTTCTTACTAATGAGATTTGAGATTAAGAAGAAGAATGTGATGCCATTAGGAAATGTACTGAAAAGACCAACTTTGAGGAGAAAAAGAACACAGCAAAGAATACAGCATTTATTTCATCCAAATTTATTGTGTAGTCCACAAACAAGTAGAAAATATATATATTTAGTCTAAATCAAGCAAAGGCCTATTGAAACAGTTCAATTAAATAAAAATCATTGCACAAGGCCTATGGCTCTGGGAAATAAAGCTTTTACCACCACAGCGGCATCTACAGATTTTAAGGCTCATCATATGAGTTTCACATCACAATCCATGATGGTTCCAGATCTGTATTACTATTGGTGCATGTAAAAAAAAATAAAAAATAAAAATAAACTATTTTTGAAACACTGTAGTTTAACGCTATTAGAGACAGCTGAAGGAAGCATTACATATAACTGTTGTTTGATTCTAAACTAAAATGCATTCGAAGCAAAATCCCAGTAAAGCTATCAAACTCTAAAAAATGTAAGGATAAGTTGTTAACAGTGGAGAGGACACATTTTGCTAAGTTTAAATGTGCTATATTGTTCAAACAGTACTAACCATGTTCACAGAGGCACCTTTGACCTCTTGCCTATAATATACTACAATATTCACAGGAAAACCCAGAGGGTTGCTAGCAATTCAAATGCATTTTCACCAAAAACTAAGAAACCCAGGACATAAAAACAAAAATACAACACAGAGCTCTTAAAAATCAGTAAAATATCAGTATTAAATCACACAATAATTATTTGAATAATCGCCATAGACCCAGACCCACTCGTGTAGAGGTGAAATTTAACATCACTATAAATACAAACTTATGAAAGAATTTAAACTACTGGTTGAGCATTAACCTATATGTACAAACTGAACACTTTTCATTCCCTCCTTCAGAAACATGCTGATGTCTTACACGGGGCGATTTTAAAAGTACAAGTCATAGTGCTGTTTTCATGCACAAATATTATAAAAAGAAAACCTTAAATTACACCCATACTGTAATTATTTATTAATAATTCATGTTTCATTTAGTCATATTAAACCAAGATATTAATGGAAACCAGAAACACATATTCCTAAAAAGAGAAAGAAATTCTGCAGCAGTCATAGAAATGGAAAACATAACACTTCACGATTAGGGCAAATACACATTATGTTTTCTTAACATGATTCATTATAATGTCCAGCAAATGAAAGTCCGCTTTGCTTACAGGCTTATGAACTGTGTAGAGGAGAAATCTGAGGAAGATTTCACTTCAAAAATGTACAAACGGCAAACAACCAAAAAACAGGAATTCCCCATGTTCCCATTGAATTTTAGAAAATATTTGAACTTTCTGGTTGAAAAAATCACCTGTTTATTACAACAATTTCCACAAAACAGCTTTCCCATAAGATGAGTATTAGCTGTTATTGTTTGAAGATGACCCACATAATGGCAGTCAGCAGCACTATAGAAACACGTACAACTTCCTGTTGGGATGTACTGTGCTGTATGTCAGATATTCATGGTCAGTACAGTATGTAGACGATAAAATACTTTCGTGTCACTGAATTTGTAAATTTGATTTGAAATGTTTGGTCTCGCCCTACATAAATAAGGTGGCTGGTGCATCACGGTGGTTGACAAAGTGCCTCAAGCGTCTAATTGACACAATGTATTCATGCATATTCCCTTAATTAGCTATTGTGTCCATTATTAAGGGAACCATAACATTCAATGCTATACCTTTGGCACTAAGTGTTTTCCATTTGACCCCAAATGAAAAAAAGCCCATTTAAAAGACCCTATAGAGGCCTAGGATGTCTTTGTATGTACAAGGGTTAAGGTGCATGATCAATTCTGGTAGACACAAGTTCAAATTGTATGCATGACATTATTATCATTATTCAAGGGACCTTGAGTTATCGCTGCACTTCAGAACCGCAGAGAGAAAAGGAAAAATAAAAAAAGCCTGTCATTGTGCATGATTTCTCAATTTTTGAATGTAGTCAATCATTCTGAGCAAAAACAGTTCTCTTCAATGTTTTTGCTGAAAAGATCTTGTCAAACCTTACGTGAAACTACGTAAAATACAAGCAGAATTGGTGCAGTGGTGAAGGGCATGTGGTCGAGACCCAACACAGTCATGGTTTTCCATCAAGGGTCATTGCTCAGAATAAAGCCAATTCAGAAAGCTCACTGACCCTCAGACACAGACAATGTTTTTCGAACACTCTGTGGAGGCTCCCAGGCATCACTGTCATCAGTGTCATCATCATCTTCATCACCGTCTTCATCTCCCAAAGCAGGTCCTTGCTGCTCAACTGCTGTCTCATTTTCACCCTGATGCTTGTCCTCCTCCTCATCTTGTTCTTCATTTCCCGTTTTATCTTCAAACGGGTTGGTACCCATTTCCTCCTTCCGATGAATCTCCGCAAACCACTCTCTCACCTGCTCATAGCTCATGTTAGACTTGGCGACAAGCTCATCCAAGTCCTGTTCGTTCAGAAACTTGTGCTTCAAGTAGTACTCCTTCAGAATATCCCGTCCAGACTTGAACCTGATTGGTAGATTCTTCTCCGATTCGGTGGGCTTCTTCGCTTTTCTACTACGGGTTCTTCCCCAACCGCGATTTCGAATCCTCCGTTTTCTGTTTTTGTTGCCATTTGTTCCTCCTGCGTTTCCACTTTGATAATAAAAATACCACTTCAAGTTGCCATTCTTCCAGGCATAGCGTGTATCGCCAAACCAGTTGACGATGTAGGAACGAGGCAGTCCGCTTTCCTCAGCCAGCTGGTCGTATTCTTCTGTCGAGGGCCACTGAGTGCGAACAAACGCAGTCTTCAGAACATGAAGCTGCTCAGGTGTTTTCTTAGTAACCTTCTCTTTGCTCAGTTTCTTTCCTCCAGGTGGAGTTTGGCTCCCCTTCTTTTGGGATGTTTCACCATCTGCTTTCAACTCTGAGGAATCGGGCACAGGGGTTTTTCTTTTTTCGGTGAACCAGGCGTCAATCTCACGTCTGGTAAGTTTGGTCTCGGCCCTCAGCCGGCTAAGCTCTTCATCAGTTGGTGTGTCACATTTCTGAAAGCTTTCCTCTAGGACCACCAACTGCTCTGGCGTCTTTTCTTTAAACTTCTGCAAGGTAAAGTCTGGGAAGGGGTTCCAGGTCTTTGCACGTGTCTCCTTCTCTTTGACGGGTGATGGCGTCGGAGACTGTGGTGTTTCATCACTAGAGTCAATAACAATGGTGGCACTGCTACTACCCCTGGGATTGTCATTCGTGATGAAGGCGTGGCTGTTCTTAGAATTGCGCTGGTTGTATCGGGTGTCACTGAACCACTTTTTAATCTCACCTTTGGTGAGGTGGGTCAACTTCATTAGCCTAGCTATCTCTGCATCGCTGGCAAACTGATTCTTCAGGTAGCTTGCTTTCAATTCAGACAACTGTTCCTTGGATTTCTTAGGCCGCATGCCAAAGTGATCAGCGCTGAGTGCGGAGTTCTCTTGAGGGGTCAGCGATGGGGGCTGAATGGTGGTAGCTCTTTTAGTTTCACTGAGCGCAGGACTTGTTTGATTGGTTGCAATCTTGGGCGTCTGGCTTTGATTGGGCATTCCTGCTACTGTCAGGGTTATTGGAGTGGTCACTGGGAGGCTATTGGCTGTGCCTACCTGTGTAAGAACCAGTCCTGGCTGACCCACAATCTGGCAAGTCTGAAGAATAGACTGCAGGCCGTTAGTGGCAGAGAGATGATGGGCTGGTATAACTGTGATGGTCTGGGGAACTGTGTGGACTGTGCCATTAAACTGCTTCCTCCTCGCCTCCTCAACTTCTTCTGGGGTCCAGCTGACGCCATGCTTCAAACGCTGAGCTGAAAACCAGATCTTTATCTGCTCCTCACTGAATTTGGTCTGGGCTGCAAGTCCCATGATTTCAGACACCGATGGGTATGGGAACTTCTTGTAGGTGTTGACCAGGACTGCATTGGAGTCCATTGCAGCATTATATGTGGGTATACTACTTACTGGTATTAGAAGTTGAGTTTGAGCGCTCTGCTGGGCCTGCAAAGCAGAAAGCACCTGGGCCAATCCGGCTGGAAGAACGGTCGCAGGGTTCATAACCAGCTTCTTCTGATCTGCTACCACAGGGTTTGAAATACTGACTAGAACGCTGGGCTTTACAGACTCTGTGAGCAATGGGCTCATGTGTTCTGGTGCCATGGAAGTGCCCATGACTGACGCTTCCAATGGCTCCAGTTCCATCTCACTTTCAGTCACTGCCTCGCTTTCACTCACGACTTTTAGAGAAACAGCTATTCTCTTGGGTTCAGATTTGCTTTTCATTTTCATTATAGGAGTCTTGCTAAGAGGGATTCCAGTAACTGAGGGGTCATCGCTATCTTCCACCTCTGTCTGCACAAAACCACCTTCAGCGGTCAGATCAGAGATGGGCTGCTCTAGTGGTGTTTGACCAGAGCGTTTTCCTGAAGAACGACAGTCCTCACTCGAGAAATGGATCCCTTCATATTCTGTAGGGACAGTAAAAGGATTACTTTGATTAGAATCAGTATTGTGCTTGAGTGTCTGATATTTAAAAAAAAAACATGACTTTTGACTTGCTTTTTGTCGTAACCAACTGCAACCACAAACTGCAATGTGAAAAAAAAAAAGGTTGCTTTGGTTTTTTTTTTTTTTTGCATTCTGCTAGGAAGCCCCACTTAGAAATTCCATTCATCCAAAATCTCACTCATCAACATAGCTGTATATTAAATATTAAAATATATGTATATATTTTGCAACATCTAAACTCTTACTGTGAACACAAAAGTTACTTTTCGCTAGAAACCCGTCATGTTGCACTTAGTAAGGACACAGCACTATTCCAACCAGTACAAAAAAAAAAAAAACCTTTAGAAGTGACCTTCACCTGTCTCTGTTTCCATGGGAACCACTGCTCCCTCGGTGGGACCTTCTGCCACACTCTCAGCTCCTTCATTCCCTTCCAGAGCCTCCATATCAGGATCTTGCTCTACGACATCTGACGGAAGCACCATGCAGGGGGTCGTGGACTTCCTTCTGCTCGACATTGTGCTTGTGAATGTGAAAAAGAAAATATAAACTGGCCAGAGCCTTCAGGAGGTTGAATTTACAAGTTAAACATTAGCCCCATCCCAAGATTTGAGCTCAACATCCTGAAAGACACAGAAAAACAAAAATTTACACACAAGACACTGGTTATGATGTAAACGTGACAGTTGACCTACAATTAAAAACATTTACTGATGCATTCATATAAACACTAGGTCAAATTACCACACAAACGTAGAGTCTTCTTCTGCATTGCACTGTTAAAGCCAATTATTTAGAATTCAATGCTAATCAAACTTAAAATCAAATGAACAATGCATTATCTAGGTAGCACTTTACAGTAAGGCTGTATACGTTAATAAATTAAAAATCAGTTAATGTGAACCTTTACATCTGTTATCAAACATTTAACATATTTATCTATAGCCCTATACGTTTATTGCATGGGTGACCAAACTCGGTCCAGGAGGGACACTGTGTTTAGCTCCAACTTGCCTCAACACACCTGTCAGGAAGATTCTAGTATGACTAGTAAGCGCTTGATTAGCCGGTTCAGGTGTGTCTAATTGGGGTTGGATCTAAACTCTGCAGGTCCCTCCAGAACTGAGTTTGGGCATCCCTGAAACCTTAGTGCATCCGCATACATTGCAGTGACCTACAGCTGTCAGATATATATTTGTGCTCAACATGTATTTTACATTTAAGTTTTTTCTATAACTAAAATCAGATTCAAAATCATGAACAAAAAACATGAAATAAAACCTGCCAACAACTCAAAAATATGGGACTGCAATTATAGACAATTACTTAATGCATAGTAAAGTTTATTGTGGTTTTACTTTATAAATACAATTTTGACTTATTAAATATTAATTTATATGGTGCAAAAAAAATTAAGCTTCCAAAAAAAAAAAAAGTTGAAAAGATTTATATTATTAATAGAAATATTTCTAATAATAACAAATGAAAAGCTTAAAGGGTCAAAGTTATTTTCCATAACACATTTCTAAAAGTAAAAGTTGTGCATATTTACTTTAAATATTGCATTAAGAAATAACATGAATTGAAAATGAAAAACAGGGTTTAGAAATTAACATTTAAGATTAACAAATTATATAAATGACACATAATGCATTAACCATTGTTAATGCATCCAGCCCTTTTGTGTCACTATATAACAGGCGTCAGCATTGGACAATAGTTCATTTGCAGACTGAGAAATGTCAGACGTGTGAGGTGCGTTTTAAAGCGCTTTCTCTTAAAACACTTTGGCGTTTTCACGATACACTGTAGGCACAGATGGTAAACCATGATAATAAATTATCATTATCAAGAACTTAATCGTTATCATTTTACCATGGTATTTACTGATAACTTATTCTGTTCTACCTTTGAGTACCATGGTAATGGTGCATACATTACAGAAAAGCATATACACTACCATGATACACTGTATATGTATGGTACCCCAAGGTTGCTCAGAAAATTACTATGGTAATATCATGCAACAAAGTATAAAAACAACATAACAGCACGGTACTTTCCGGTACTTTTTGTTAGTGAAGGAGCTTCAGGGATGCGATGGAACTCACCGGCAGTGGGGTTCAATGTCAGATCGCGGCTCTGGTTGCGAGTATCCTCCGATTCAGCGGCAGGAAGAGCGGAGGCGAGGCGGACCGAGACCCGCCGTACGTACAGGGGGGAAAACCCTGGATGGACCGGACAGATTCCACGCCGATCGGACGTTTCTCTCCCTGATGTCTTTATTACTCTGTTATCTGACCGGGCACACTGCGCTGCGGTTTTATGGGTTTCTCAGTAAACACAATAATCATCTGCGCTCATTTTAATGGCAGTTTTTAATGATCATCAGGCGTCACCGCTGTCAGTGTTATACGTCGTGACATCATCGCCAGGCGACTCCCCGCCGTCACGTAAAATCGGCGTTAAAACATGTTTAGACGTTAATTTAATCAAGACACTCACACAGGACTTTGAACGGGTCCAATGCACACACTTGTGGACTTTAAAATCGTCCACGCGCTACGAAACCAGAGCATTGACTATAGAAACGTACAACCTCCAAACTATGAAACTGTCCAATCAGAGCCAACGTGCAGTCACGTGACCCTTATGCATCTCAGCAAAGATTCAAGAGGAATTTTCCCCATGTTTTCTACTAGCTTAATTTAGATTTCATCAGCACCAGAAAAGCAGAAACCACAAGTGATTACAACACACAGTTACTTGAGGCAAAGAGTAGATGAGATGTTTATACCTTAGAAAAAAAAACAGGTATATAAGACAGCAAGAATTGTGATAAAGGCTTTTAATATGCACAACACTCAAAGACATGACTACAGAATTAGCAAAATATAGTTCATAGAGCAGTTCTTATTAGAAATATGTTGTAGTTTGTCTATAAAAAAATAAGAAAACTAGGAAAACTCTTCAACTTCCTTTGACATCTCCTGGAAAATAAAAGAAAATACATGTTAAATAGGCAGATAAAGTAAATAAGCCTTATGTATATTCTGTTGATTGTACAGTAAATAAAAACTTGCTATTTGCCATTAAACAATGTTTCATACATATACATACAAACATACATTCATATATATATATATATATATATATATATATATATATATATATATATATATATATATATATTCTTGCATCATCTAAATGTACCTGTAAAAGTGCAGTTTTGTCATAATCTTTCCTGTGTCTATAAATGCTCTGACACAGCACAGCATAAAGTTTCTCCAGCTGATTGACCTCATATCCCTCCGTTTTGTCCACAACTCTCTGTAGAAGTTCCTGAAATCAGAGATTGAAAACACCTTTCCAATGTAGAAGTTACTTTAAAGCACAGTATTTTTTCTCAAGTTAGAAGAAGATATCTGACTTACTTTCAGTTTGTTGTGGTCCACGATAAGAGGCATGTTCTTCTGCTCCAGGATCTTCATGGCAGCATCCACACTGATGAGACTCTGCTGTTCGGCCTGCATCTTAAAACCTCTTGTCATCCGCCTCAGTCTGAACTCTGAAAATCCCATGCAAACTCAATTACTGCTTTATGGTCAAAGAAACAACATAACTGTTATAAAATAAATGTTTTTTTATTTTATTTGTTAACCTGTTCCTGTGTTGTCCTCTGCACTTGGCTCTGTCCTCTTAGGTTCACTGCCCTCCGATTCTTGGACATCATTGTGGGCATCAGTGGCATTATTCTGGACGGTCTCAATGTTTATGACCTCATCCTCTGCAATACTGCCTGTATTATCAGGGTCTTGTCCATCATTAGGGATGTTGTTATTCTGTGCTACAGCAGAGGATTCTGTGGGTTCCTCTGCATGAGCACAGCCATTAGTCTCCATTGACTCACACTCAACGTCTTTCATCTTTTCGGCATCTTCACTCTCAGCCAGTTTTCCATCTTCCTCTTCTTCCTCCTCTTCGTCTCCTGATTCTGCTGTGTTATGGTCTTTAGAGTTCAAATTTGAGCAAGACTTCTTTCTGCGGATGAATCCATTTCTCCATCTGTTTTTTCTTTTCTTTTTCATCTGTGAAGCTGTGGGTAGACAAAATATTTAATTCACAGCTCGCATGTAAAAGCCCAAAAAATCTAACTTAATGCCAAAAGTACTGGAAAAATATTTTAAGTATACAAAACAATGCTTAATGTTTTTTTCTTCGTGACAAACTTCAACTAGAAAGAGATGCCAATCTCGCTTGTGTTTTACTCAACAGGTGAGTTTTTTTTATTCGTACCTTAAAGAAAACGTATGCTATTATAACGATCAACAAGATTAGTATTATGGGGCATACACGGCAAATGCAGGGCATCGCGTCTCTAGACCCGCGCGAGGACGCGTCTGATCCATAGTCTGTTCGCGTCTTTGCATTGACTTTGTATGTAATCTACTCGCCCAAATTGTTGAACTTGCATTTGGTATGTATGCCCAATTATTGTGTTTGAATGTACACAAGTGTATATATTTGTTGAACAAGTAGTAATCGTTTTCATATCATCTGATTGATGGCCGTCAGCAGTTGGGTAGAAGACAACAAATCCCATCATTCCACGCTCCTTCTTAGAGTCATCAAACCACGCAATTGTTATTGTTTTGGTAGTGCGCCCTCTAGTGGCAGGTCCTACAACCTGTACCTTTAAAACAGAAATGTTTTAAGCACAATTCTTCTGTTTTTATTGTGAGTGTGCTAAAATAAAAGTAAACACTACATCTTACACAGGATTATATCTTACTCCAGAAATTGAGTTTTTTTATGTTTCAGCTGTTCGATCACGCTGGCACTTCATGTGTACACACTAGAAGTTGACCGATAGTGGATTTTGTCAATACATATAACTAGGTTGGACCACACTGGCCGATACCGATTGATTAATAAATTAAAAATCTGATCAAATTAAGTAGTGGTCATAATACTAACATAAAAATGTTCCATGTGAGCAATGGTGTGTTTTGCTAGAAGCAGTTTACTGACTGCGCAGCACAGCCACACGTGTCACAGTTATGTTTGGTATAACTATTTTAAATGCCATAATGTCAGTTGAAAACATTGCAATTGTTTTAAAAATACTACACTGAGAACCATGAATAAATTTAAAGGGGCGCGTTCAGTGGTCTCCATGACAGGATAGGAAACAAAACAACAGATCCTAAAACCTCAAATTATACCTCATGGATGGCAGTTTTGAGAGGCTCTACAGCATTGAAGTCAGACAGTACAGTTCTGTTAGTCACCTGTATTCATTCCTGTTTGACGTGGTGATATCACTGCTTGTACTGGCACAGGTGTAGCATCTTTACTGGCTGCCGGATCAGTTGTCTTTTGCTCCATTGTAGCGGAAACCTTTGGCAGCACGTGGTAGTAGGCAGGAGTGAATCGTGACGAGGTGGAGCCTAAAAATAAAACATTAGAAATGTGAGTGATGGCTACAGTCTCACTCCTATCCATATATGATCTAAAGTAGTGTAAGTGAAACCTCGTTTGCTGCGAGACTCCTTGATCTCAGCGCAGATCTTCTCAAAGTCCTCATCTAATTCATCTCTGATTATGGCATGCACAGTGTCCTTGAGAGCACAGGCACGGTGTCTGATGAGCCGATCTATTACAAGCACACCACATAGTTATGCACGCTATAGAAATTACACAATTATGTAATAATGCAAAACACACTTTGAAAGTCATAGTTCTATCCCTGAAATTTGACGATTTTAGCATGGTGATGGATATGACAATGTTAATGTATTTGGTCTTGGCAAATAGATCTGCTACTCTGCTGCTGAATACTGCTTTTGTTGGTTATTGCTGTAGTTGTAGATTATTGCTGCTGCTGCAAGCAAGTACAGGAACCTGCTACTGCCAATGCATATGGCAATAAGGTGCCGTGAGTATACTGCTGCTGCACAAATAGTATATTAAATAACTCGTAACAGTTCTCAATAGGTGGAGCTGGGGAAGGTGGAGGGTTTCAGAGAAACTCTGAAAGCTTGCTGCAGGAATCTCAAGTGAATGTTAGCCAGCCATATAAATGCAAGACAGTAGGCTCATTGGCTGCATATGCTGTATGAACCAATCAGCTTGTGCCCAGTCGTTTAACACTCTAATCAGTTATGTTAACAACCCGTCAGCCTGCGAGTTTCATGACTGAACTATACATTTAATCAAATATACAATATAAACAGTAATAACGTAAAATAATATTACACTTAAACTGCCAGTAGGTGGCAGCAAGTCATGATGAGTGAATAATTTTTTTTAACTGATTCTTTCAAATGACTGATTAATTCAGAAACAAAATAAGTGATTTTCTTTATGAATGGGTCACTGAATCATTGGCTCCAAACCATGGATTTATTCAGTAATGAAACAGTTGTGTGTTGTTTCGAGATGCACAACAGTTCAACTGCGGCTTTGTTTGGAACAATCTTTTATTTGTGAAATAGAGCAAAAAATAAAATACTCTGGTCTAAAAGTTAACACAATATTAACTCTTATTCAACTATTGTATAAAAGTCAAAATCACATGTACAATCATGCAGATATAGAACTGTTTTCTATTTCATAGCTAAAATTCTCAGCCTACCTGAGGGGTCTCTGTCTGGGTTGTACTCAAGGGCGTTCTGCCAGATCAGATCCACATCCTTCAGGTAAGCCCCCACAGTGTCATACTTGTGCAAATCAATTTTGGAGAGAACTGTGGACAGGTCCATAGGCTGTTTGATGACTGTAGTGTAATCGGGAACCTGTCCCAAAAAAAATAAAAAAATAAAAATGAACACATGGCATTGTTTCGCAAATATACAGAAGGCCATCTTCACCCTTTACCTCCTCTGTGTCCACAGGCTTTGTAAAGGCCTTGAAGCGTTTGTCCTGAGCCAGTCGGTTGGTGACATCCCGCAGGAAGAGGCGGAGTTCCCGAAGCGTGTCCTCTTCCTGTTCCTCTAGCTTTTGCATCTCCTGCTCAGAGAGCTGGCGGGGAGGCGGTGGAGGGGCCACCGGTAACACCTCAAGTGCCTGGAGGACTAAGAAGAAAATATGAGTTATCAGAAATGTGCATGGAAATACTAACAATGTGGAAAAAAAAATACTCACCTGCATCTCTCTTAGATGCCGGTGCTTTAGCAGCTTGACTTAAAATAACATCCTCAAAGAATCTGTGCCTCTCCTCCCGAGATGGAAGTGGAACATTGAACACCTCCCCATACTCAACATGGAAAAGGTCCTGCACCTTTAAACAGGTAAATAATAATAATAATAATAATAAAAAACATTTTATTCTGTAACTTTGTAGAAGGTAAATGCATCACAACTGCCATTTTATTTACAAACAAGCTCCAGTACTGCATATAAAGTACACGTGGTACCTCAGGATAGAGCGTGTGGTGAGGAAAGCTGCATGTGGCGAGGAGGAGGCAGGGGCAGAATGAAGGAATGTCCTGCAGGAGACTAATGAATGTGGCCTTTAAAGTGGAGCTCACAGTGTCCCACCAGCACTGAATGTGTGGAATATACAGAATGCTGGGTGCGGTTCTCCTCGCCTGACAGAAAACCTGATGTACAATTCAGATCGACAGTCATTTAATAAAACATGCTTATCCATGTCACGTTTATCCATCTTGATTTCTAGTATAAATTCTGTCTGTTCACCTGTGCACAGGCCTCTTCTGGGGTGGCTGAACTGACCCCATACAACACAGCAACGTCAAGTGTATAAACGGTGAACTTCTCCAGAGCGTGAAGTATAGCAGGAGCCAAGTGTGAGGACTGACCAGAGCCTGATGTCCCACAGAGCAGCAGTCTGGGTCTGAATGAGGTGGGCTGCTGCAGGGCACTACTATAATACAATAAAAAAAATTAAGCACAGTGATGACAGGCAGGTCAAAACAACACCAAATATACCACAGGCTGAACATGTTTCTCTACTTTCATCTGTGAAATTCTTTTGCTATATTTTCAAGCTTTGTCTCAAATACTTGCTGAGATGCATACCAACAGCATTAAAAGGCAACATATAGGCACATTCCTAATGAGAAAATGTTACAAAAACTAAGAAACACAACACAAAAAAAAAATCTTTAGGCAAATCATAGAATGAAATACAGCAAAATAATTTGTTCAAGTTGGCACAATAATAACTATTAGCATATTTTTTAACAATCAATGTGATGAATATAAAATAATTATTTTAATAAAATACATTTGTAATCTAATTAAAATTTGACTTTTACATATTATGTTTTATATAGGTGAATGCATGTCTGTACAGAGTTAAGTGAAACCACATATGAAGAGTTCAGTCAAGAAAAGGGAAATTGTGCACATGACACTTCATATCACTTATTTTGGTCGTTTAAATGGGATAACGGTAAATTGTCACAATAAAACATCAGACTTTGTTTAGAAAATTTCTTATGCTTCCCCATATGCACAGAGTCAGCACAGAAATCAGTTCTTCGCATTTCTAACCTCTTCAGATGAAGCACAGATGCACGCTGTCCGGTGTTCTTCTGAGCTTTATTAGTAATGCACACAGAGGACCCCTCATCTTCACTCTGTAGTAGATCATCTAAGATGCCAGAAACACCCTCTAAAATAGAAAATATTTACTTGCATTGATCATTTATTTCAAAATCACTGCTCCGGGTGTGTGTTTACTGCTGTGTGTGTGCGTGCACTTTGGATGGGATGAATGCAGAGCACAAATTCAGAGTATGGGTTACCATACTTGGCCTCATGTCACATCACGTTCACTTTCAAAATACAATCAAGTATTTTTACATAAACAGAACATGAGTGGCACTACTAAGCGAAAGAAATAGTTGTCTTTACCAGCATCTCTTTTCTTCTTGAGGCCCTGCTCTACATGAGGAAAAAGTCTCTGCAGCATCTCCATGGCGTTATTGAGGGCAGAGCTCAGCAAGGGTTCAATAACAGGCGTTAGTGCTTTAGCTGGAGAGGCCACTGCTCTCTGTGAAGCTGGAACTATCTTCGTCATGGCAGAGAGGAAGTCCCGGCCAGTCACGCTGATGGACTCCACATCCAGCAAGAGTTTCTGGGAGGATGCATAGATCTGGGGGTAGCGTCTACGCAAGGCGCAGAGAGCTGCTTCTGAGCACACAGCTTTGATATCTGCACCACAATAACCTGGAAGCACAGGGAGAGTTTTGACTATTGGAATACAATCAGGGAAGATAGTGCAGTTTGTTCTGGATATGAACTGCCCACTTGGACAGGATGAGACTGTCTGAGGGTTCT
Source organism: Carassius auratus (assembly GCF_003368295.1). NCBI lineage: Eukaryota > Metazoa > Chordata > Actinopteri > Cypriniformes > Cyprinidae > Carassius > Carassius auratus. The sequence continues at coordinate 5,117,875 of NC_039258.1, read as the reverse complement.
GCAAATGCCAGAATTGAGAGAACTAGATAGTGGGAATACTAAAACAGTAGAATGTCACGTAACACTGCTGCTTAAAACCCAAGTAAAGCAGGTTCTAGAGGTGTGTTGGAAAACACCAGACTCTTTGCTGGCACTGAGAAAACTGAGACAAAGGTAAGCTGTTATGTGAGATGCAATCATCAAGTTGTTTCACACAGTGGAACAGGAAAAGCTCTTACCAACACACTTGTCAGCCAACTCTTCAAGAAACAAATCAGACAGCTGCGGGTCCCACTGCCTAGTATGAATCTTCAAAATATCTTTTCGTGCCTAAAAATCAGCAACAATGTCTTGTAGGTTACTTTTTAAAAATGCAGTCAAAAAGAAGCACTGGCTAAAGCAGCCCACAACAGAGCTCCAAACTCCTACCTCTCTGTCTGGTAGGTTGAAGAGAAACTCTCTGTCAAATCGTCCAGGCCGTCTGAGTGCAGGATCGATGGAGTCCAGGCGGTTAGTGGCTCCAATAACAACCACCTCACCACGGCTGTCTAGCCCATCCATGAGAGCCAACAGAGTGGACACGATAGAGCTTAAGACAACATAAACAATTTCATAAGTTTCATAACTGGACAGCAAGAAAAGATTTAAAAAAAAAAAACGAAATGCAGAAACACAGACTAACACACCTGTGTATCTGGTCTTGCCGGCTGGACCGAACGGGTGCAATACCATCAATTTCATCAAAGAAAATAATTGATGGACGCATCTGGTATGCCTTTAGAGATAAAAGATGCAGACCAAATTAGGCATTCATCAATGATAATTTTTAAAGGAAATTTAAATGAAAGTATGTTTAAATGTGGGCAACCTGGTCAAATAGGAGGCGGAGCTGTCTCTCAGACTCGCCCACCCATTTGCTGAGGCAGTCTGCTCCTTTTCTCATGAAGAACGCCACCTTCCTCTCACCTTGACTACACTCATTTGCTAGGGCCCGAGCTACTAAAGTCTTTCCTGTGCCGGGAGGGCCGTAGAACAGACAGCCTCTGGAAAAACATTGCATTCAATAAACATACATTCTGCATAAGGTGATATTTAGCATTACCTCTCATTTTTGCAAACCACTGATCAGTCATCCAAATAGGCATTTTAATGTAAATATTTAGCAGTATCATAAATCATACCTTGGAGGCTGAATCTTAAACTTCTCAAAGACCTCAGGGTAGAGTAAAGGAAACACAACCATCTCCTTCAGTGCAGAGATGTGTTTGCCCAAACCTCCAATACTGTCAAAGCGTACCTGCACATGGAAACCTAACAGTCAAGCACAGGTCTGTACATTTTTTTAATTTCAATACAAATTGCAAATACATACTGTTTGGTCAATTTGCATTGGATCAACATCTGCAAGACTGGCTCCAATTTTAATCCTGTCCTTTTGGATTCCCAACAAATCATCCTTCCGTAAATTCATAGGGAGGCATCTACAGAGAAAATGTGTTAAGCTTTTAATGTGAAAAGCTACAAAATGTACAGATGTTGTCTAAGAAACAATTCTTATAAGAGCTACAACAGGTATATAGTACATTCTCTATCACATGCACAAAACCAAGTACAGCTGTTATATTTCAGAGCTATATGATTGGTCATGTGTGCTCTGCAAGTCTTTGAACTCAGGTGTCTTTGAAAGCACAGCATCTCTAAAATAAAAAGTTCTCACTAAAAGCTTTTACCTGTTTATTGACCTGCTACGACTCTTACTTCTTCGTCTCTCAAATTTCTCTTCATCAGAAGAAGAGGATGAGGTAGAGTCACTACTGTGGATGGCATGTCTTCTCCTGAGATAAGAAAGACAAAGGCACAAAAAGATTTCTTTAAAAAGCAAATAAACATTTATAGCATCAATAAAAAGTATAAACTTTCATAAAATATGCCCCCACCACCTTTATCACAACAGATCTGTCAAAACACAATTTAAATGTGCCCAAAACATTTGTGTAGTAAATATGTTACTGTGACACATCGTAGATTGTTTTTTTTTTTTTAACAGTCCCACTTTGGAAGTCCTTTAATCATCCACATGCAGATGTGCTAAAGAAAGGCTGCAAGAAAGCTTGGTCTTACCCATCAACCTCATTTCTGCTACAACTACAGCACAAGAAACACACAAAGTTGAGTGGAAACACATTAGTGCCTCTGAGATTACTACAAAAACACCACAATGCACAGTAGAGATGTGCATTACTAATACTAGAATATTTAGTTTAATTTTGGGGGGTTTTATGTATACAATGTATTTAACCACTGCATTGTGACTCTTGTGCAGACCCATTTTTGAAATAAAACCCTGTCAAGTTAAGACTCAAATCCAAGACTTTGCACTTTCTTGAAAACTGGATTGTGTTGATAAAGAATCTGGAGAAAAGCAGATGACTAGTACTGACCTGGTGCCCCTCCTGTTGTTGTACAGTCTCCTGGGACTTGAGGTACTAAATGTAAATCTTCGTCTAATTGGGGCGGAATGACGCTTAAAAAATATGCTCTGCTTTTTTGGCTCTGTAATTAAAAAGAAAATAATGAAACAACATATGAAACATAAAAAGATGATCTAATTACATTTCAATGCAAGGTCTGTTTAATGTACTATAACACCAACCATCAAGAGGCGCCTGGTAACGTACAACAGCTTTTCTTTGTCGAAAATCATATCGCTTTCCATTGTCTTCTTCGTCCTCATCCTCATCCTCATCTCCCTCATCATTTTCCTCTTCCTCACCTCCTCCATCCTCTTCCTCTTCCTCCTCCTCCTCCTGATCACTATATTCTGGAAATCAAATACAGGTTGGCTTAAGTTTGCAAATATATCTGGGGCTAATATAAATGGTGTTTGTTGGAGAGTTGCGATTCAACAGCAACACAGAACCACTGCTAAATAAAGGTGAAGTAAACACTGGTTCAATTTTAAAGGGTTCCTGATTCAGTTACCATTCTCCTGGTTGTCTGAACTCTCTTCTTGTCCTCTTACTGAAGGTTTTGTGATCCTCTTCCTTTTTGTCCCAGAGTAAATTCGCAAATTCTAAAAAAAAGCACAAAAACAGTTGAGTGAAGTCCTGACTGATCACAACAGTACTAGAGGAGTCAATAACACACCTCCTCCTCACTGTCTTTGCTCCTCAGTCTCCGACGCATCTTCTGCATGTCATCCATCTTCTGAAGTACAGCTTCTGCAGTGCTAAAATAGATGAAAACAGTTTATGAGAGCTAAGAATCGTGTAAATATCCACACACAAAGTTTAAAGTCTGGCAAATTAGTGCTTAAAAACACAGAAATATCAGTTTGTTTGCTGTATTAGTGCATACTTCGTAATGAGCCTGTCATAGAGGACCGACTGCTTCCTAGAGTCAAGCTTATATCGTGTGATTCTGGAGCTACGTCTCACGGCGCTGTCTTCTTCTCGCCTTTGAATCCGAGCACGAAGGTTTCGAGAAGTGGGAGTTGACTCCATCTCATCTGAAGAAATAAATAAGTTTTTAGTAAGCTGGAAACCAACAAAACTGCTTTTGGATGTTTATCCAATACTCTGACTTGCCCACCTGTGTGCTCATCTGCCGACCTCTCCCCTTCTGCCTGAAGTCTTGGAGATTTTCTATGAATAAATAAATAATAGAATACAGATTAACAAATAACATATAGTAAATACATTATAACAGATGGCTAATGATTAAACAAACAGAAGAATAAAATAAATTAAACCATGACACTCCCACCTTAAATGCCTCCCACTTTTTTCATCTTTTGGAGGAGATTTGCTTGTTTGTCCATTCATATCAGCAAAGGTGACCATATGTCTTCCTCTTTGACCTCTCCTCCTCACGTTGTTTTCCTCCTTTACAGTCAAAAAGCCCTAAAAATTTATCATGCATACATCATAGCAGTGTCTGACATGCTATAACGTTACTCATATATTTGCAGGACCTCACATTGTATACGTTGACAGGGATTATTTGCACTTTTCAAAAGTGTCACTCCACATTACTATTTGCAGGTGATTATAATGGTTAAAGTGTACATAATATAAATCGTTTAACAGTGACCCATAACTTATTTTGTCAATAAAAGTAAATTCTTATTCTGACTAGCCAACTAACTACCCATCTACAGAAATACAGATCGCAATTTTAAATAAATAAATAACTCCCGTTGACATACTCTATATAAATTGTTACCGGTGTATGTCTGATTTAACATTGCACATAAACTTATTTGTTTTGGAAGTGACGTTAACAGGTCGCGCGCTCCTGCAGTTCCCTCAAGCATCCCGCGCTCTTTTAACAGCCAGCTTTGTTTTGCTACCGCGAATATTTTACTGTAGATAAACAAAAAATTGCTAACATATTAGTTCTTGTAAAGAAAATACATTAACTCACATTAGCCGGACTGTCCTCGGCGCTTGTTAAACTGTCATCATGGGCCTTTTTCAGCCGCGCGGACTTTCTCTGAGGCGGGTTAAGAGAGAGAAACTCCGAGCTGGAGTCCATATCACCGTTACTGCGAAACATCACCATATTTTACGCGCCTTTAAATACGCTCAGACCATTCGCCGTAAGACTCACTTCTAATAAGTTTTGTCTAGTTTTTAATACGCCGAGTACGTTAAACGATAACGCATCGTTTTGAAAACGAACTCCACTCCTCCTTGATTTCTGGCGCCATAAACAACGTCACTTTCTGTCAAATGAGATAACGCATAATACTAATGCGCTGGCGAGACAGAAACTAGAACCGATTAAACGAATGCCCGCGCAAACAATAAATGTTCTTGTTCAAATTTGAACGTGTTATTCAATTTGATATGATTAAACTATAAAACGGAAATTGCTGGACATTCGCTGATAAAAACTTTGAAGCTTTTTTTCAAGTATCCGCTTATGCGTAGGAATACTGTTGGAAAGGGGTACCGGCTCATTTTTGGCGCGCCAAAAGTGACGCAGCGCTCAAGATTCTGATTGGCTGATGCAGGCCAAACCCCCTCATGAGCTTGTTTTTGGACCTTCAAATACAGAAGCTAGATATATAATAATAAATGTCATTTCAGATGTAAGTTAATGTTATAAAACCATATATTAAGTATCCTCAGTCCTCTTTTAAAAAAGTTTGCTCATATCTAAAATGTTGCACAATAGAACAAATGGAGACATTCAAAAGAATTTTAAAAGACTTGTTTATTTTTTCCTTCAGTAAGAAAGAAGAGCAAAATACAACAACTTTCACTTATTTCCATGCCTTTACATTGCTCAAACTCATGGATAAGTACTAATGAAGTTGTACTAGTGAAGACAAGACAACAAGTGCTCAATCTATAACTTGAAAAGATGATTTAAGCAATGGCGGCTAGATAGTCTTTCACCTCCGCTGGAGTCAGTCGCCTAAATCCTGCTTCATTGCAGATTCCCACCTCAATGTTTTCCTCAGTCATTTGACCTTCAAAGCTTTCCTGTAACAAAAGTAGTAATAGATAACATAGTTAATTACAGTTTCAGTAAGATATTGAGTCATTTGCCACCAATGCACAATGGAAAAACAGCTAGATAAAGAGAATTCCTATAGGGAAACAATATTTTACAATGCAACCGAGTTTCACAGCTAAAAAATATTTTAGTTCAGACAAAACATTAATCTTGGATCTTTTATGCAAATAATAATGGTATCTAATACATTACTGCAAACAACAGACCTTTAGCAAACATGGCTGGGTTGTATATTCATAATAAAATTGTATAATTATTACCTTAAGTGTCAGAATAGCAGTATGAATCGCATCTTCCAGTTCCAGATCCTCGTTATATCTAAAACAGAAAAATTCAACAAATGAGATGTCCAATTAGGAAGACTAAAAGGGTCTTATGCTCTAGTTAATAACGTTTTATACCGTTTTTCAAGGAATGTTTTCCCATTCACATAGTTCTTCCCCATTGCTGTGGCTTTCCATGCAAAGTATGCTCCCTTAAACAGATCAAAGTCCATCTTATTTTTCGAATACAGTGCATAATAAATAGCTTACATTTTAAGTGATTATTATTTTCAGTTCAAATTTAAAGATTACATAAATTAATTAAATTAAATGACATAATACCAAATTGAATAGCAAGCATACCGAGGGGTCTGACTGGAAAAGGTATGGACGGTCTTCATCCCAGCCAGCAATCAGGAGTGACACACCGAATGGCCGAACACCTCTATACAAAAATATGACAAAATCTGCATGTTATGCCACTGTCAATTTGGTACATGCATATTGTTATACATTTTGCAAAAGAGCTGTTTGTAGGCAAACTTCAAGAACAATTGTAACAGTGGTAAACTGTGCAATGGAGACATATCACACATACCCTGATTGTGTGTACTCCTGCATAACAGAAGCCACTCTCTGAACAAGCTGGCCTGTAGGAATCGGCTCCTGATAGACCAAGAAGTACTGCTGAGCCAGCTTCCGTGCCCTTCGCACCAGAACCCTGCAGACATAATAAAAACCCATTACAACAACTTTTATTGAGCATCTTACCTTTGCCATATAATTCCACCATTACAATATAACTATGACAACATAAAAATGTGTCAATTTTACTGAAACCACAGCCACTCAGCCACAGGCCATCCAAGATGCAGATCAGTGTGTTTCTTCATTGGAATGGATTTGGAGACATTTAGCATTGCTTCACTTGCTCACTAATGGATCCTCTGCTGTGAATTTGTCACAATAAAACATCACAATAATCCACATGACTCCAGTCCATCAGTTAATGTCTTGTGAAGCAAGAAGTAAAATGATTATAATAAACAAATCCTAAAACGGTTCTTTTAGGCCTAATTATATAGTCCATAAATCAGTGAAAAAGTTGTCTTGTCTGAATCAGGAGTTTTAATGAGAGAGGACAAACAGGGAATTGATGTGCTATTATGGATTTAAACTTGAAGTGACAGTTTAAAGTTAAAACTCCTTAATAATGGATGTTTCCTACATATATCCTGCTTTTCTCTTCACAATATATCAATTGATAGCCTGGAGTGGGGTGGACTACTTGTGATGTTTTTAATCAGCTGTTTGGACTCTCATTCTGGCGGCACCCATTTACTGCAGAGGATCCGCTGGTGAGCAAGTGATGTAATGTTACATTTCTCCAAATCTGTTCTGATGAAGAAACAAGTTCATCTACATATTGGATGGTCTGAGGTTGAGTACTTTCATTTGTGGGTGAACTACTCACTTTATTTTAACAAGACTGTCTTCATATAAAGAATCATTATTTGTTCATGTAGGCTCCAAATCCATACCTGTAGTCTGGACCCATGCCACTGTAGACCATACCAATGTGTTTGGTTATGGGCTCTACTTTGTGAACACTTTGCTCATCATACAATATTGATTTTTGCTTTTTTTCTGTAGCCAGAACAACCCCATTTGAAGCTGTGAAAATGAAATGATGATAAAATGAAAGTCTCTTGCTATGTAAACACAGTTCAAAAAAGCTCATTATAAGCACATGCTAAAGCCATAACGTTTTTAAAAATAATGCAAAGTTAAGACACACATAATAAATAAAAGAACATTACTAACCTTTTATTCCAACTGAAGGAGCACCAGCTGCCACAGCTGCCAGAGCATACTCAATCTGGACCAACTTCCCTGAAGGGCTGAAAACAGAAAATTAAGAAAAGTGTAGTGATTGTAAGGTGAAGTATATCATGACATGTTGGCTAGGATTAAAAAAATATATATGCAAGTTAAAACATTGTGCTGTGTTGTTACTTTACCCATTTACAGACTTGAAATATACAAATGAGGGTAATTAAATATGCACAATAAAAGTGCTACAGACCTTATACAAATTTTACACTTTTACATTGTCACAAAACTGTTGTTTACTCATGTGGATTTAGAGTTACATACTAAAACAGCTTCCAATGATACACAGAAAGTGAAAGTAAAATAAGCAAGTTCCAATCGCAAAGACAAAACTGGGACCAGTCTGTCCTTAAACACCCATGAGAGTGTAGAATCTGTTGCTCTGGTATTCATTATGTGTTTAGTTCATCGTGTTCATGAATTTTGATGCACATGAATAAAATAAGCACTGCATCACAAACACAGTGACTCTGCATCAGCGGCCGGATAATGATTTAACGCCTCTGATTGAAGGAACGCACACCAAAAAACTCGAGCTTCGCGATTCGCTAAAAAAAACACGCACTCGTTTATACTTCATGAACACTGGATATAAAAAAAACATTATGTTTATTACCTGAAAGTGGTGAGGGAGAAACTGTACCCTCTATCTGCCATGGCTGCGTCTGGCTGTTGGGGAAGTGACGTCACGCGCTTAATTGATCTGATTGGCTGAAAGAGTATCTTAATGAATTGTGGGTATTGCAGTCTAAGTTTAAAACAACTTTCTTTTGGAATGTTTGGTTTTATTTTACCTGGCACAAATTAAATTCATTTAATAATCAAATAAAACATTTGTCGGTTAAATTATATATTTTGAACATATTTCACCCACACCCGCTCAGAAATGAAGCTGAATCTTTATAACGTTGTACGCCAAATCCCAGCATGCACGGGTGCCGAACAAGGCGCATGCGCAGGAAGTCTTTTAGGAGCCGTGACCGTGAGGATGTTAGGTCTGTAACGTTGCATGTTAAATTGATATGAAATAAAACACCGCATATAATGTCATTATCAGGTTTACTTCAGTTTGTCGGACGCTCTTTGCAGCGTCTGGAGCTCCGTTTAGCGCAAGCAGCGGGTTTCGACAGCTTCGGTGAGTGCCTTTACTGTATGTCATGTGTTACACTAACCTTCACTCATATCACCTATTTAACAATTAAGCTTAATTTAATATCATTTATTTTTTTCCGACTGGCCATTCCTTTGTGATATTAAATATAGTGTTTGTTTTGAAAATAATTATCTCTGGTAAGTTAAGAGCTCGGGGAGACGCATGGCATGTTGTGTTTTTAAGGGGAAGTACTTTAGGTCAAATTGAATAAAAAGTCTCTTTAATCAGAATGAAATGTTGTAGCGTTAATATTTTTCTTGAGATATATTAACTTAACCTATATGGCTAATTAGGTAACATGTTATTAAAAATATATGGAACATGCATACAAAATGTGGATTGATAAGTAATAGTTTCTTTCATTTTACTTTCTAATCTAAAATATTTGTTTGTGTATGTGTATATATAGCACTTTTAATTCAAATTTATCTCTCTTATAAAAAATAATAATAATAGATTGTGATTGGGGTAAGTTATAGTTAAAATGCTACTGTGTGTTTAAAATAATTTTAGTAACTCGGTTTAAATATTATTTTATTATTCTATCACATTAATCTTTTCTTCAGGTCCAGCTCTGGCAGTAAATGGTCCCCAGATTCTTCCTCAATCCCATCACAGCAGTGATGAAGAAAACTCTGAGCCCAGTTTCTTGGACAGTATCTTTTGGATGGCAGCTCCTAAAAAGAGAAGAACCATTGAAATAAATCGTTGCAGAAGACGACACCCAAATAAACTGATAAAAGTCAAGGTAAGATCTCACTGGTTCACTGGTATAGCATGATATAAATTAAAAGAACTTTCAATGTTATACTGTGCTGTAGTAAACAGCAGTTTATCCTTGTTTTTCTTTTCTTTTTTCCAGTACAACATTGAGCCGTGTCCAGCGTGTGGCAACATGAAGCTGAAGCATACTCTGTGTGGATTTTGCTATGAAAAAGTCAGGAAGGAGACTGCAATGATACGAAAGCAAATCTCCGTCATGGAAGGTGGACCTCTCAACACTCCTGCTGTTGAGTCTGTTGTTTTGTATGAAAATGAAACGCCCTCTGAAGCAGATAAGGACAAGAGAATAGTAGAGCGCAACAGGAAACGTCCTTATTGGTTTAACATGTAACTGCTTTGAAATAAAGACTTTTGTTAAATGAAGATCACAGTTTCCCATTCATGAGATATTTTGTAATGCGCTTAGCATTTTAACTGATCAATTATAATTTTTTTATACCCTTTTGGCATTTAATAACAGTCATTGGCTCGGTCCATGTAATGTTTTAATTGAAAAATTAGTGACATGTCATTTTAATAGAAGTACATAGCTAGAGAGGATGTTGTCCACAGTACAATATAAAATGGTTTAAGATAAATAAATTTATTTGATTTTGATTAGGTCAATACTATCTTAAGTCATTATCATACACCTATCAGGGAGGGTTTTATGGTCAAATCTGGAAAAGGGTTGAAATAAAAGTTCAAAATAATTGTAAATATCAGGGTGATTGGGACCCCAACATGCAGCAGACTGGAAGATAATCAGTGGGTATCACAGTCACATGTTACAATTAATCTGTTTAATATCAAAACACCATTCTTATTTTAAATGATGATCATTTATGTACACAGTACATCATCGTAGATATGCACAAAAACAAATTACCTTAGTGTGTGTCCAAAAACAGTATAACAATAGCACCAAAAATCTGTCATTTTTAAAAATAAATTAAAGAACCTTATTATGCATGACAACAGCCAAAACTCAGAGATCGCAATGTAATTCAAAGAAGGTTTTAGAACTCTAAGTTAACCTCTTCTGCCCATCAGTCGAGTATCTGGAATCTCAACTGCGCCGCTCTCAGGACTATACCAAAGTCACTATAGTTTAGGGGTGTTCAAAATTCAGTAAAACTGCATTTCTACATTTTGTGTAAATGAAGATGCATCTATGAGCATTTAATAATTATATTAAAAATCAATTCATGTAAAGACAACTTATATTTCTATACAATGCATTTAATATGTATATTTAAATAATAAACGTATCCAACTCCCCTATTAGATAGTAAATTGACTGCTGGATGTTTTTAATGTAATTACATGATAGTTCAAACTGTCTGGGAGATCTCATGCAAAAGACTTCAGATTGTTCAAGGTAAGCAAAGAAACAAAACACGTTTTAACAGCAAATGATAACAGATCTGTATAGTCTGTTGTTAAATAAGTGTGTTTCAGTTTAAATGCACCTGTTGGAGAAATGTGCTTTTATATAAAATTATATATATATATATATATTCTGGAAATAAACACCCAGAAGGCAAAGGAGATCATTGTGGACTTCACATGGACTAGGAGTCATGCACACACACCCATCTACATCAACGGAGCTGCGGTGGAGCGTGTGTCGAGTTTCAAGTTCCTTGGCATCTACATCTCTGATGACCTCACTTGGTCCCATAACACCTCCACCCTGGTCAAAAAGGCACAGCATCGTCTTTACTTCTTACGGAGCCTTAAGAAAGTTCACCTGAGTCCCAGGATCCTTGTGGTGTTCTACTTCTGTACCATTGAGAGCATACTCACGAACTGCATCTCAGTATGGTAGAGCAATTGTTGCCCATCTGACCGCAAAGCACTCCAGCGGTTGGTGAAAACTGCTCAACGGATCACCGGTACCCAGTTAACTTCCATCGAGAACATTTATCATAAGGGCTGCCTGGGCATGGGCAAGAAACATCATCAAGGATGCCTCTCTTCCTAACCATAGACTTTTCACCCTCCTTCCATCCGGCAGGCGTTACAGGAGCCTACGCTCTCGCACTAGCAGGCTCAGGAGAGCTTCTTCCCCGAGGCTGTGACACTTCTGAACTCCACACCACTAATCTAACCTGCACTGGTCACAGTATACTTTACAAACATGTATTTGCACTACTCATTTTTTGCACAGGCTGCACATTGTTAAAGCTATTACACTATAAACTGTCTAAAGTTGTTACTGTACAAAGCACAGTAAACTATTTCTATAAAAATATTGCACCACTGTTATTTTGAAAAAGCCAGTTTGGCCTATTAAATACCAAATAAACATCTTGTTTATGTATACTTCTTTCTTGTTTGTTGCTTAAAGATAAAAAAATGAATTTAAAAAATCAGAAATCGGTATCTGAATCGGCCAGTTTGCTTTTAAAAAATCGGAATCGGCCATGAACAATCATGATTGTGCATCCCTAATTTTCAGTCTAAACATGGTTCATAACTAATATGTACCACAAAAATAAAAATGAGGTTACTGACATGAAAGAATATATCACAGTTTGATCGACTCAAGTTTTTATTGTTTTCCATAGTTTCATTAATACATATAAATGAGATTTACAGTTTATTTATAGCATTTATTTCCAAGAACTAAATGTTTTGAATAGATATTGATGATTGTCCATCAGAGATGTCTGCCCTGCAGTTCATTTTAAACCTACTGAGAAATACATCAGCAGCTCCTTTATAATCAAATATAGGTTACAATTAAAAATCTAATTTCATTTGGACTCAATTCTTTTAAAATATTCAGGTTTAAGACCATTGCTTAGGATGATTTTGATGAATAATGTTGTTGTGTTAAAAAACACACCAAGTGGCATTTATTGTAAATAAATACAGAGAACAACAATGTTTCAAATGATAAAACATATGGTTAAATAGCATGACATTCATTTTATGCTTAACAATACTTTTTTATGGTATCTTCCTTTAATTCAATTTCTCTGGTAGTCTCAGCTGAAATTGTGAGCACGTAGGTCTCTTGAAGGCTTTGGTATTTAAGTGTGAGTGAGGTCACCCACCATACTTGTCATTGTATCCGTGTCCATGATGGCAGGCAGCTTTCATCAGCTCATCATTCTCGTCGCTGGAAGCCGAGTGTGTCTCGTGGGGGAGAGATGAGGCTGGACGCTCTGAAGTCTGGACTCCTGGGTTGGATTACCCTTGGCTTATGTTCGGTGATGGACGAGACCTCTCTCTTCTGAAGGCAAAGACCATTTAAACTAGTCTCAGAGTCCATGGCAGATTTTATTCCGGAGGGAGAGGGCTCCCGGGTGATGTCAGGCTGTGTGACATCTCTGGGCACAAATATTGGTATTGGAAGAATGTTTTTGTAAGGTAAATTATATTGCTGCAGTGGCTCCCCCTCTCTCCCCATGTGAATGGTTTGGTTTAGGAAGCGTCTGACTGTGAAATGAACCACCTGCTTGCTTTCATAGCTCTCCTTTCTCACTGAATCCTTCTCGACACATGTCCTCCTGTGAAGCAGGACTTGTACAAGTTAGTAAAGTAAATGATATATTTATTTAATGCATAAAATGTATCAAAAGTGACAAAAGTATTGTAATTTTTTTTGTAATATTGTTTTTCTTTTGAACTTTCTAACTGCCAAAGAATCCTGAAAAAAAAAGAAATATATATATATACATGTAATCAGCGTATTTGAATTATTTATGAAGGACCATGTGACACTATACTATGTGTAATGATGCTGAAAACCAGTTATATTAAATTGCAATATTATTTCACAATGTTACTGTTTTTACAGTATTTTACAGTATTTGTATAAATTAAAAGCATCCTTAGTGAACAATAAATAAATACATTGTATATATATATATATATATATATATATATATAATTTTAAAAATCTGATTTAAAATAAGGGTTTTTATGATTTTTAATTAGTTTCATCAATTTGCATTAAAAGGTAAAGTGAGTGTACTAAAATAATATCTAACCCAAAAATTACAATTCTGTTTTTGTCCTCATTTTTTATAATAAACAAACAAACAAAAAATGCGCTATAGTCCATAAAACTTATGCACAATATTCTAATGCACAATATTCTAAATCTTCTCTAGCCATACGATAACATTGTGTGATGAACAGACAGGAAATGCACCATCACTCCAGGGTTGATGTGATGTACCACTTTGAAAATACAGACTGCATGAGAGCTGCATCAGAGGGGAAAATATTAAATGAATAAACACATTTAGTCTGTATGATTTTGGAAGGCTAAATGTATAACATGAGTGAAAATGACTATTTTATTATGATTTGACAATATTTTTGCCCCAGAGCTTGACAGTTATGATTACGATTAACTGCTATTAATTCTTCAGAGTTTATGATAACAGCATACAGGCTTGGAATAACATAAGGGCAAGTAAATATAAACATTTATAATTTGGGGGTGAATGATTCCTGCAAATACAACATACAGTAGGAAACAGAGATGCATACTTGTATTCTGGTCTTGTCTCCATCAGTAGGTCTAACCAGGTGGCCTCATATGATTCTCTGGCAATCTCGTCGGTCTCCTGGAAATCACTGTAGGAGTTCAGTAGATATGACCTGGGCTTTCTGCTCAGGCAATGCATCTCATCCAGCGAGCTGTCAAAGAATAGAAGCCAAATTAAAACTGGATAAGAAAGTTATCAGTCAGATCTTCTGATAAAGGCTGCTTCTTCCCTCCTGAGTGTTCCTGTGTCTTATAAATAGGGTTGGTTTCTATTTTTACACTCTGCTATCAACCCCACAGGAGTCTCTTCAGATTGGTGTAGTTTGACGAGGTGGGAAAATGACTAATCCCACGACCATTTAACTGACATGCAAGACTAACAGCTTTACCAGGAAATCAACAGGGTCAAAGAACACATCTGATCTCAGATTTCCTGTTGTATGTAAGTCAAAACATCATGACTATTGCTGACAGAAACAAAACTAGATGCTGACTGGTGACATGCCCTAAAAATGTTAAGTTAAATGCAATATACATTTTATGTGTGGTATGGTATGTACAGCTAAAAGCAAAGTTATCATTAAAAGTAAATACATAGCATCCACAATGTTCTGAAAAGATAAAAATAGAAAAAGGTTCAGATATCTCTTTGACACTCATCTCATGTTTAAGCGTCCTTGTTGTCTCTCTCGATTGTCAACACCTGTGCAAAAACCGCACACCATTGTTAAGTCATACATTGTGTGGCATTCAGAGCAGTGTGTCAAACTCAAACCATTCTGTCTGATTGATGTTCTGTAGGTGTTATGTATAGTATAGTGCATCACTCAGCAGTCACAGTTCTTTCTCGAGTTTAATGATGAAAGAAGCCTCTCTTAGACTTGGAGATTCCTGCAGGACAATTATAAAATTTGGCCTCGACGTGCATCAACCAGTCATACAAGATTAAGCAGCTGTGTGTATTGTGTGTGTGTGTGTGTGTGTGTGTGTGGGTGGGTGTGTTTGTGACTTTGGAGCTCTCTACAGTTACGTTCGTGGAATTCACTGTTGTAAATATTACTCTAACTACAGTGGATACAGGTGGATTTGTTGCTACCGTAAACCAAATCGACTGTTTCTCGAATTTCATACCAAATCATAAAAATAAATAAATAAAACTTACATGTAGTTTCAACCAAACTGATAAAAATGAAAGCAGGTCCCAATGACACCCATCAAGAAATTGTCCATGTCATATTTCACATCAAAATCAAAAGAGTTGCTATTAACCAAATATTTTTAATATGTGTTTAATGGAATATTTTTTTTTACCAAATAAAAGCCAATATCATTGATAATGAAGCCTCTATTAAGTAATTTCCACCAAATTGCTGGGGATAAAATGGGTAATTATAAAAAAATAAATGAAAAAACAAATAAATAATAATTCAATAAATGCTTTATATCCATTTGTTAATTTGTATTAAAATATACCTTTTTCTGCAATCTGGAAGTAAATACTGTCATTTATCTATAATCTCCAGTGTTCTTTTTAAAAAGTAAAACTGAGAAGAATAAACATACACAAATCCATCACAAGTAAAACATCCAACAAATGTATTAACATAATGAGAATCTGGAGGTAAAATGTTCATAATTCTAATGGAATAATATCACAACGCTCAAAAAAATAAACAAACAAATAAACACTATAAATACATAAATAAATATTCACCCAAGTTTATCTGTAATTGTGCTGTGTGTGTTGTTATTTTATTACAGTGTTCAGGTGGTTTAGCAGCTGACATAGCATATCTCACAAGACAGATACGAGAATCTGAATGACTTTAATTTACTATATTTAATAAAATAACTTAATAATGATTACTAAAACACCAAAATAAGAATTAGTAACACTGATTCAAACAGTGTTGAGGCCACATTTAATCTGGTTCGTCCCTGAACTTGACAGAGACATTAGGCAATTACATGCAGTTTCAGAGGACTGCGATGATGACAACATCCTTTTAAAGCCTGGAGGAATGTGGACTGAGAAATGCCAGTGATGCACTGAACGCAAGGTGCAGCATCAGATTACTGTGGCCTGAGCCAAGCCAAAGCACTCGCCTGAACGCTTGCAGCCAGTTTCCCCTGTAACGAGATCCTTATGGCAACTGCAATACCTGCACAGCATGATGGATGAGAAATGACCTTCAAACACAAAGACACTCACACAGATCATCTTAGATCAAGCTATTCGAACATTGCATTGAGCATACCAAAGGTGTCTCTCATAAAGTCTCTCATAAAGTCACATGAAAAGTTTTTTGTCATGATTGCATGTCATTTTGGGAACCCATATTTTAGTATCTTTGATAACACTCCATTAGACTTGGATCTGAGGGTGAGGACTGGAGAGTAAATTGGTTGTAATGGAATATTATGGATAAATGAAAGTTAAGCCCGTGAAAAAGACTACAGCAATGGAAAGATATTATGTCATCTGCTGATGTCATATGTGAGCATGTTTCCTGTTATTAGTCGTCATATCTGCTTTAGTGAAAGCATATACCAGGAGGAAACAAATCATAACAGCTCCGGTATCTTTCTTATGTCAGGGTTTGAATATGTAGAGGTTGTAATATTTAGGTAACCTCACACCAGAACAGTTTGTCCCCTGTGTTGTCAATTTATCTCGGCACTAGAGGGTACTGTTGTACATGCTTGTTTATTATTAAATTAAAATGACTATATATATATATAAGCCTATAATATTACATGATAAAACATTTTATAGCTTCGCCATCTCCTGATACTGAACATAAACGCTCTCTAATGCATTTAATATAATTTAGAATTGGACACTGAAACAAGCATTATTACATCCCTGTTATGTTTCAAATGTAGTTTTTAGTTTCGAGAGTAAAGTAATTTTTATTATTATGATTATTATTATTTAAATTCCAAGCAAAATTTCCAAGACTCATCTGTGAAAGAGTTAACGTTAAACACCAGTAGGAGGAGAAAACAGGAAGTGGCCAAACCCTT
Source organism: Carassius auratus (assembly GCF_003368295.1). Lineage (NCBI taxonomy): Eukaryota > Metazoa > Chordata > Actinopteri > Cypriniformes > Cyprinidae > Carassius > Carassius auratus. Next base: position 5,100,762 of record NC_039258.1, on the reverse strand, counting down.
CGTCCGATAACTTCACACAAATAGACACGCAATCTTATGTAACGTGACGGGAGTAAATCACTGCACCTCTTCGTGATCGAGGTGAATTGGCGGGAATCTTCAGCAGCATCTTCGTTATCAGATGCGCTTGTAATCATCACAGACTCCAGACACGAGTGCAGTGAAACGTGAGGTGAGTTTTTTTTACTGCGTCTCAAAACATAGCTACTGTACCACACCTACAGTAAATACCGAGCTATCTGAAGTCCTCAAATTTACGTTCCGATTTTGGGGTGCCTGTTATGCCAAAAAAAATGCGGTCTAGGTAGGAAACACCTTAAGGCACTATCTGGTTTGAGCTGATTTTCTTGTAGTGTGTTTGCGTGACAATGAAGAATGTTAAATGTGTCTTTTATGCCTGACAGTAGCAGTACTAGAGTTACAGTAAAACTGTCATTTATTGACAGAATTGTTTGTTATTAACTAAGAAGCTCTACGGCGTCACATTGGAAAATTGACTTTTCCTCAATTGAATATAGTGTTGTGCATACTGCGCGGTAGATGCTGCTTATTACTTTTTACATGAGGATAAATCTGCTAGTGTCACATGGTTACAACGAGTAAATAGAGGTATGTTTGTGTAGTAAGTTTTTGTCAGTCTGATTAAGTGAATCAAGGAGACATTCAAATTTACGCATGTTTTCTCGTCATGTCGAACGCATTGCATTGTGGGCTGTCTAACATGCACATGAAGTACGCAGATTAAATCTTCCATAAAGATTCTAAACTGGGCATCCAATGGACTCTTAGAGTAACTATCCCATGAGGCCACAGGAGAGGAGTCATGCATTTACATCAACATTTACATTTATGCATGTGTTTATCCAAAGCGACTTTCAAAATGATAAACAAAAGCCATTCGTCAAGGAGCCAACAATATTTGATATATACAGTGCCAGGTTTAGTAACCTTCTAACTAGATTCTAAGATTCTAGTAGAGCAGCGTAAGTGATGCTGTGTCACATGACAATCTTAGCATGGCTGATGTAGTATGTCTAAATTGCATCCTTACTACACACAAGCATACTATGTAGAACACACTTCTTTAAAGACCACTTACTAAATTCCTTAATAAGTGTAGTACCTACTCATACATGATGCCGTTTGGGATGAAGCTCTAGTATTTATCAGTGTATTCTAGTTATATACTGCACATTTTTGTAAATTTTATAGATTTAGAAAATATACAGATGTTGTATAATATTATGTCACTTGCTCACAGACTTGCATGCATTATTCTTGTCTAGATAAAAGGCTAATAAAGATAATAAAGAATTAAATCAGAGTTTAAATCACCTGTCCTGTTTACTTTGGCCAAACGGTGAAGTCTAAAAAAAGACAAATAACTGAATAGTTATTTACTAAAATGACTATAGAGTTGTATTATTTTTGTTTCCTCGTTTGGCAAGATTTCACTGCATCCTTATATTAATCATTGTTTCCAAAGCCATGTGATTCACTTCCCTGGGCTCAAAACCAAAGTATATGCAAATAATGCTCACTGCTGAGAACTGCCAGAGAGCTCAATTTAGTGACACACTTTATGAGGTGCGGCCAAAATGTGTTTTCAGACTGATCAATAGAGATCCAGGACCTTAATCATACTCCTACTAGACATTTTTCAGCACATTTCCTGATACTCTTTGTTTCTGATCCTTTATTCTTTGGTTTGGGATTTGGTGCCTAAAAGAAAAAAAAAGGCCTGTTTTTGCTTTTTCAATTCTTTATACAAAAACACACACATACGCATGTACTGAGACTGATTCAGCACATTTCCTAATACCATTTCTTCCTAAATCTTAATTCTTGTTCGGTCACAAGGGGTGAAACTCCAAAAACAGTGCAAGCTCTCGGTCAAAAGTACAATGACATGGCAGGAAAAAAATTGCAAGTGTCAGTGGACGTCACGCGTGTCTTACCAATCGATACAGACTGGATAGACAGTGGACATTTAGGGCAGTGATGTTATGCACATTGATCGTGACAGAGGAGACAAATCTGTCATGGATAAATATGTCACCGTTCTCTCTATTTTTCTGACCTGTCGAGGCAGGCGGGGCCCTCTAATCTAGCTTTATCCTGGATTATGTTATTATGACTTCTTCCCGTTTGGGATTGGGTCGTCATGCGGGACGGGAATGTTGACTGGAAGACTTCATAAAGCTGGGAGTTCATTCTAGGTAGAAGATCTCTTGTTCCTCCGGAACGACTTGTTCGGTGTTCCATTAAGAGAGCAGGCTGAGCAGGTTTTGAGCTGGTGTACACAACACAAATGAGATTAGACAGACGGCTAATAACAGATCTTCCGACTAACAGTGAGTTACAGTCTTTATATGCTTCTGTATTGTCTGAGTGAGATTCTACTGAAACTGACTTCAGAAGAATGATTTCACATTTCTGCTAAAGAGCTTTCTTTTCATTATTACTCAATTGAACTGCATAATCTGCGTTTTGAAACCTTTCTGACGTTAGAACTCAAACGTTGCAATCCATCCACCTCAGCTTTGCTTGTTCCTCTCTTCAGAAGCATGGAGGACGGCACTCCACTATTTCTGAAGTTAACGGGCTAAACAACAAGAGGAGGCAGGCATGGAGACAGAAAAAGCCATGATCCACTGCAAACTCTGCCTGACTGACCGTCCTGAGCTGGAGACCAGCACACTGCAGTCCTGTAACTGTGTGTTTTGTGTGCAGGTAAGAGCATTGCTGAATAAAAATCTTTAAACGGAAGTGTGTTGTTATGCAGCAGAATATGTAGTTGCTATTACATGTGCAAGTATCAGTAATATAGGAAAATCACGTTCACAAACATCGCTCCATAAGCAGGTTTTTATCTGTGGTCTGGTTCATGCAGTAAACAAAGTACAATAGTGTTCAGTCTCGCCAAGCGGGGGATATTTTCTTTCACATGCCATTTAAGATTAGCCAAATCTAGGCTTTCTCAGAAACAAATATTGTGGGTCAGACTTTCAAATCATTTGACATTTAATGGTTTTTAAGCTGAAGTGTGGCATATTTAAGTGGCATATTTAACTTCCATTCAACAATTGCTTCCCCTGAAAGGCATAAATATTAATAATAATCTATCAAAACAATGTTTGGCTAATTCTGAACATTGATTAACCTGACTAGGGATATAATACTTAATGAAAACTAAACCGTTTATTTTTATTCAGCTAGTAGCCAAGGCATAATTTTTTTCAACTTGATGAACTAACATAACTAAAACCAAAACTGAAACGAATAATAAAAACTATATATATATACACATTCTTAAAACAGCCCACAATAACTAATAAAAATGGCAAAAACAAAATGGAAAATATTACAAAAAGTATAATAGTATCAGACCGACTGTACAAAAGTCACAGCTGTGTTGTGTTTGCAGTGTTTAAGGCAGTATGTCCAGCTGGCTATTCGGGACGGCGCAGGCAGTGCCATCAGCTGCCCTGATCCGGCCTGCAAGAACACCGGAACCCTGCTGGACTCTGAGGTACTTCTGTCTATCTCGCTCTCAGTTATTAAAAACAGTTTCCAGTTTCACAGTTTATGATAAAAATAATGAAACTTGCATTTAAATGTTCAAAGATTTGAGAGTCAAAACTGTTCAGTCTTAGTTCACCAAGGCAGCATTTATTTGATCAGAAATACAGATCAAACAGTATTTTTTTTTTTTTAAATTGCTACAATGTTTTAATGTAAATGATCCCTTTGATGTCAAATCTGAATTTTTTTCTAGCATCATTACTCCAGTCTTCAGTCACACGATCCTTCAGAAATCATTCTAATATGCCGATTTGCTGCTCAAGAAACATTTTCTGTTGAAAACAGTTGAGCTGCTTAATATTTTGTAGAAACTGTGATTTTTCAGGACAGCATGTATTTGAAACATTTTTTTTATTAAATTAACTCAACCTTGCTGAACAAAAGTATTAATTTCTTAAAAGGCCCCAGTCTTTTAAACAGTAGTGTCAATTAACCGAGTTTGGTAGTTGACTCACAACAGCAAACGCCTAGTAACCACTCAGAACACCCTAGCAACAAAATTAGCCTTAACCTTAGCAACTACATGACAAAGCCATGGCAAATGAAAATAGATCTAAAGTGAACTCAAACGGCTTTGATTAAATTTGTCCGGGCTAGTTTAGTCTAAATGTTCATTTTGCTTTTGGTTGCCACAGCAAGAACACAATAGCTTAATTCATCATAAATGTTTCCACACGTCTGAGTATTATTTTCCCCTCATGATCTCCACCAACCTGTTTTGTGAACTAATGCATCATAAATTAAAGTACAGTGATATATAAAAATGCAAAACTGTCTAAATAGCACATTTTTGACCTCTTTTGTGTTATTTCAGTCTTTTTCTTGTGTTATATTTAATACAATCATTTCTATTTATTTACTATAGATGTTCATAAGCAGGATCTCTTCACACAATTGAACAGCTGACTGTATATTATGTCTAACATATTCATGTGCAGTTCTGTAGCTCAAACGTGACATGTTCAAACATGACCTGAATTAAAATTCATATCCTTCTTTGTACAGCTCGCCTTGTTTGCTCCCAGCGATCAGGTTGAGCTCTATCAGCGGCTCCGGTTTGAAAGAGGTACGTGTTGTCCATGTTCGTATGCATGCATTTATGTGCTGCTTTCCATAATCACTCTTGAAGGACAGTGTTACTGTAACAATCTCTGGAAATCCTAGAGGGACTATGATAGACAGGAACAACAGTTCTAGATAAGCAATGTGAGTTATAAAGAAGCATCATTTTTTGCTTACTAGACTATTTATGTCAGTTATTACTGATCTTAGTGATATATTGTGTTGTTTAAATATAGCTTTTGAAAATCAATCCAAACTGAGTTAGGAGGAAAATAAGATCTCTTAGACTATGATCTGTAGTGTGAAACATGCCGTTTTTCTTTTTTTTTTAGAGTGTGAAAATGGATTTGAAATCAATATTCAATCAAAAAACATTTTCCTCAGTTTCAGTGTTGGCATAGTTTTGTAGGACAGTAGTGACAGTATTTGCACCACAGAAGCAGCTTCTTGACACATTAACTTGGAACAACTTGATACCCTGGTAATTTAATGTAAGACACTAAAAACGTACACTGAAATTTCTTATTCTTATTATTAAAAAAATATATAATTATAAAATAAAATATCTTTGGATTGTGGGATATCACAGCAAGATAAAAAAAAAACAGATTAAGTCATCTTACACTCTTACTATGTCCATCTATACAGTACTGTCTGCAAATGCAAATATTTAGAAGTTTCGGACACATAAATGAGCTTATGGTCAATAGTTTTAGATTTTGGAATCGGCAAAGGTTTTATCCTAGGTCTCAAGTATGAGTGTGCTGCTGGTTGCTGGTTTGTGTCTGCCAGGGTCCAGCTCAGCGTTTATAGAAGTGTAAACAATGAGCTTATTCAGACGGCGAGCTGTGGGATTTTCTTCTTCCACTGCCTCTCTCTGCATCTGAGCTGCCTTCCGAATGCTAGGAATCGTCTAGACTGTCTGTGGTGTCAGAGTAAATTGTGGTCTTCCTGATATTGCAAGAACGTCCCGGATTGTGACTAACAGTAAACCTCAATGAGAAGTTGTCAGTGAGGAAGGGAATTTTGCAAGCAAGTGAATTGGCTTTGCCACATCTCCTTTTTTTTTGGCTTTGAATGATTTTTTTCTCTCTTTCAGGAGTTCAGTTAGACCCTAGTAAGGCTTGGTGTCCCATGCTGGACTGTCAGGCCGTGTGCAGTCTGACGCCCGGAACTGAAGGCAAACCACTTCCTGTGCCCTGCCCCGCGTGCCGTGCCGTCTTCTGCTGCGGCTGCAGAAGCCCTTGGATAGATGGTCACTCCTGCTCCCAGCACCAGCCTCTGATGGCACCATCAGCAGACAGGTCAGTGTGATCGATTTACCACTGAACCAACAACTGTTCATCATTGACTTCCATAACACAGCCCTGTAGACGTGCTCTATGTGTCATCTCTGCAGTGCACTGAGCAGCGCTGATACTGATGCAGCCATTAAACAGTGTCCAATGTGTGGCGTCTATATAGAGCGCAATCAGGGCTGCGCGCAGATGCTCTGCAAGAGCTGCAAACACACGTTCTGCTGGTACTGCCTACAGAATCTGGATGTAAGTGACTCTAGGAGTTTACAAATGCATTACAGATTTTTGACACTAAGACAATACAAATACCATGGTATTATAAAAGTATCACAGTACCACATTAATGTATTGTGTAATTTAACCGTGATATTAAAAGCAATACACATTGCATGTACTATGGGCACACCTTGATTTTTGGACATGCATATAATAATAATAATAATAATAATAATAGTTATTATTACAGTAATTTAAAATTAAAAACAATTTAAAATTAATAAAATTAAGGGTATCTGTTATATGAATAATAATAATAATAATAATAATAGATAAATATTTCATTAAATATTTTATTTAAATACAATTTTATATATTAATAGTAATAATAATAACCATAACATTTTTGTTTTCTATTAATTAAATTTTAATATATATCTTTTTTATTAATTGTAATATTTGTAATTTTTTTTTACTAATAATAACTTTCAATTCAATATTAATAATAATAATATTACATCATGTAAAATGAAAATCATTTATTATTGAAAATGAAAATTAATAAAATATACGTATTTACTGATAATAATATGAATAATGAAATCTTAACATATTTAAATATTTAATTACATATCAATAATAATATAACAAATAAATTACATTTTTATATAATATTTTTTTTCAATAGTAATAAATACATTATTATTATTATTATTATTATTATTATAAAAGTAATTTAAAATGAAAACATTATTATTAGTGCTGGGCAATGATTTTTATTTTATTTTTTGTTGCGATTAATGGCATGATTGTCTAGGATTAATGCCAATTAATCACATTTGACTAGCCTGATCGCTCTGTTTAACAGTCCCTGGCTCGATTGGAAAAGGTGGGCAAGTGAGCGTTTCAGTTATGTATAGATCAGTGAGTATGAGTGCTAACCGCTCCAGAAGCACAGATCTTCTGATATGTGATGCATGATTGCATGAAGAGCGTCCCATACGACTCAAAATAATAAACCACAAAGTTAACAAAACAGTGCACTGCACTGTGCTGAGCAAGCACTTCTCTGCCTTCTTCACTTGCTATCAGAAACTTCCTGTTTCCCGTTTATTAAGTCGTGATTGATGCTTAGCCTAAATAATTTGATCGGGAACATCTCCTCCTGTGACCCATGATTTGTCTGTGTGTGTATTCAGAGCCAGTGAGCACCAGACTTATATAATAATAATAAAAAACTGCTTTAACGCGCAATAAAATAATTATCGGCATTAATCAATTAATGCATTAATGCAATAATATCGCATTAATTTGCCCATCCCTCATTATTATAAATAAAATTGTACATTTTTAAAATATTTAAAATATTTTAATAATAATAATAATAATAATATAACCAATTCGATTTCAATATAATAATACATTTCAATTTTAATAAAAATATATATATATATATGTGCCATTTATCATTTGTAAGCCTTTTTGGATAAATGTGTCTGCTAGATAAGTAAATGTAAATGTCCCTATGGTTACAGGGCGATATATTTCTGAGACATTATGATAAAGGACCATGCCGAAACAAGCTGGGGCACTCCAGAGCTTCCGTCATGTGGAACAGGACACAGGTTAGCTGGAATGCCAGTGCCCTCTTTTTCATTATGTCAGACATTTACCAATTTCCAAATGACTCTGGTGTCTAGTTTATAAAAAGCACCCATTTTTGCAGCTTTTCCTGTTGACTTTTTTTTTTAACAGCAAGATTAGACTGTTCCTATCATGACGTGAAATGAAAACTACTCTCATGCGGTGAGATCCCAGTTGAGTGTGTGTGTCTGTGATGTGTTCAGGTGGTCGGTATACTGGTGGGCGTCAGCATCATCGTGCTAGTGACATCACCACTGCTGCTGCTGGCCTCTCCCTGCATCCTGTGCTGCGTGTGCAAACCCTGCCAGGCCAAGAAGATCAAGAAAAAGAAGAAAGACAAGAAGCCATCAGATTCCACTGCATAGGAGAGCTCCTAATAATCAACGTGTAGCATCCTCCACGTGCCAATCCTCAAGTCTCGCGAGCCAGGTGCACAAGTGCCTCATTCTCAGTGCCTGGTAAATTCGGTGGATTTATATTGCCTTCAGGTGCATTATGGGAAAAGAATCTTGTTGTTTAGTGAATAAACAACATCTGTAAAGGAATGGCCCTTACTCCACTAAGCCAAAACATTTGTTTATGTGAGGTTATATTAAATATACTGTAGCAATTAATTCAACTCTTTTTATTTCTGTGTAGCCTTCTGGACCAAAGGCCCTGCTATTTTTTCTTATGTACTTTAATATGTAAATACTGTATTTATGAATCTGGGTACTGTCCTGTGCTCTTTTTACATTTGTTGATTTTTCTGCATTAAATATTTTATATCTTCATTACAATAAACTAAACAGCTGAGCAGTGAAAGTGGCCAGTTTCTGTGTGTTCTTATTCTAAAATGGTTAGAAAACAACAATTGTGTAACTTTAACATAAACATCTCAAGTTATTAAACATACACACACAAACATTGTCATATTTAACAATGCAGTTTTGAATTATTTTTGTTTCAGGGCATATACTCTAGTGAAAGAGCATGAAAAAGAAAGCATTTCTCAAACAGAAAACGGTTATTGTATTTTATTTCATACCCAGCCAGGAATATTTACACAAAAGTTTCTGCTTAAGTGAATATTCCTGCTTCTTTTGTTTTCATTTTTGTTTGTCTGCTTTCATTTCCATTTAAATAATGCCTTGTTTTTATATATGAGGTCTAGTTCCCTTTTTAAATGCCTCTTGAAGATGAGAAAATGTGGATACGATTGAAAACAGTGTGACAAGGCCTTTGAGAGTGTAGTCACTTAATTTTGAGTTCATGGCCTGTCTTTTCCTGTGGATTATCATTGTAGATATTTTAAAGCATTAATCTTAATTTTTCAGTATGACTAAGGGAAAAAGGGAAAATGTTAATAGTAAGAGTCAAGAAGAGTCTAATGAACATGTACAGTACTAAGAAAAAGGTACCACAGTTATTTTTCCATATTAGAATGTATTTACACTTCTTCTTTGAGTCTTTATTCAGATTTTAATTTTGTTCCGAGTTGGATTTAAACTGGAATGATCATTTATTTGCAACAAAAACATTTCAGGAATAGAGAGACACCGTGTGGTCAGAGGTTGAACTGGAGACTTTGATTTGTTTCTAATAAGAAAAATAAGAATTATATGAAGTATGATAAGTAGTAGGCTATTTGAGTTAGAGAGACATGAATTTTAAAGAACGCTGGATATTTTTAAAAAAATCCACTGGGTTTAACTAAATATTTGATTTAAGTATTTTTTTTTATTTTATTTAAAAAAAAATTATATAAAAAATAACAGTATGCTAATAACTTACCATTTAGCAAGTGAACATCTTGGCATACAAGTTAATCATTCAGTTAATCATACACATAACACTTTTTTATAATGAATGAAGGCACATCTAATGAAGCTTGCATATTAAGACGAAGCCAGATGCAAAGATTGTCAAATAATTTGCCTAGCTCTTTTTGCTGTTGTAATAAAATATATTTTAAATGTTTTTTTATATGCCGATTAATTTGAGCAGCACAAGAATGTCCCTCCTGCTGCAGAGCTGCTACGGCTTCCAAACATCCTCCGAGAACATTCAGTGTCGGTGAGTAATTATGATTGTGAGAGCATCTTGTTGACAACTCACTCGACTGTGAAGAAAACCAAATGAAAGGCCAAACTCATTCAAACACAGACGCTTGAGATGCACAACACAGCTGGCCAGCATCAAACATGATTACAGTCATTAGACGGGGGTGGAACTGTCCTTTGCAAGGAGTTTTAAATAAATACTGTGTTTGTGAAGTTTTTGGGGTATTTTTTTTTGAAAACATGTCCATGTAATTTCATCCTTAAAAAAATGAAGAAGAAAAAAAAAGATAATAAAGTCTATTTTAGAATAAACTGTAATTACTTTTAATGCATCCAGAGTTTTTGTGGTATTTAAAATTTTAGAATATATTCTTTAGAATATATTTGCTATATTCTCCTTTTAAATAATCATAAATTAAAGATAATACATACAACACAGTCATTAGCCAGGGGTGGAACTGTCCTTTGTCAGAAGTTTAAAATAAATACTGTGTTTGTGAAGTATAAAGAGCGAAAATTTCTTGAAAGCATATCCATATCATTTCATCCTTAAAAAAAATCATAAAAGATAATGAAGTCTATTTTACATTAAATTAAATGACTGTTATTACTTTTAATGCGTGCAGAGTTTTTGTTGTAGCCCATTTAAAATGTTATTCTTTTCAGTGTTGATTCTCTTTAGATTATATTTGCTGTATTCTCCATTTAAATAATCATAAATGAAAGATAATAAAACAAAATGTATACACAACTCTGCAAGGGTGACTAAGAAAGGCCTGCCTGTAAAACACTTCTTGTGAGGTAAAGGCTTTTTTCTTCATGACGTCATGTAATAAGCTCTTATTTTACATAGTGTCGTTTGTTTTTATTAGTTACGAGTTAAACTGAGATTTCTGGTCTTCCTTGTTCACTTCAGCATGTGATCTTGCATAGATTATGTATGCTAAGTAAAGAACATGATAATTTTTTTCTCGTTGATACCACAGTGGAAATTACACTATATATGCTTTTGCCAGAAATAATTAGGCTACTTTAGATAGGCTAAATGTTTAAATATTGGATTGTAGAAATAACTCCATTTTATATCATAATTCCATTATTTGCGTTTATTATATATAAATATTTTTTCTTCTCAAGTCATGGGCATAAATGTATTTTAGCAGTTTTTAATACAACGTGCACTTTTAAGACGCTCGTAACATCTGCCAAACGCAACCTCTCTGTGACATCACATCACACTGCAGTCCATTCGCCAACCAGCAGCCTTGGATTGGCCAATGGCCAGATAGCGTGAGCTCTGCTCACCGAACACGCGAATCTTATTGGTTCGTTCTAAACAGAGGAGGCGGGACGCTGCGGTCTACAAACTGCAAGAGGATCCGCGCCCTCATTATCATAAATTATTCAGCATCACCTAGAAGCATCGAACCAACCCGAGTGGACGCATGTGCTGGATATTATACTTACTTTTATTTATGGTTATTTATAAGTGCGTTTTCAGTGACATAAATTATAAATATTTTTTAAATATTTTTTTTTTCTCCCACAGTTTTTGTATGGAAAAACAACTCTAAAATCTATTTTCTGATCACCTGTGCGTGCCATTTGAGACTGTTATTGACATTTTTTTGTTTCGTTATTTAAATTGATTTTCAACATGTGGACCTTTCTTGGAATCGCAAGTTTCACATATATCTATAAGAAATGCGATGCCCTGGTGAGTAACGCGTCCAGAGAGCTGCTGGTGGCCGCGGTGCTGTGCGTGTCTGTGGGACTGATGATCACCTGTCTCGGCTTTCGTGGACAGACGCTCAAAGTGCCTCAGTTTCTCCGGATACCTCTCAAACTCTTGACTACATTCCCTCCGACCAAAAAGCTCTTCTCCAAGTGCAGTACAGACAGTTGTAGTCGCACTTCTAAGAAGGTGAGATAGTGTTTTTGATCATACGTGGTCTTTGTGTTTTTATAATTGTGAATTAATTTCCATGAAATCTATTTCAAGCTATTAATATTATTGGAAATATATCACCACTAAAAACTTGTCACTACTCAGAGTTATGGAACAAAAAATCGAAACAACAGGATGTGGATTGTGCAATCTTTTTTTCTCAGATTGATTTGTTTGTTTATTGGGTAAATGAGAAACCTATAAGGCCTACATATTGTTTTATTTATTCGAACACAAAACCCCCGTACATTTATTACATTATAATACAAGCTACATCAAGAGGCTCACAGAGAACATATGTAGCCTAAAAAAGTGTTACATTTTTCATTAAGTGTTGTCTGCATTTCTGAGATACTTTTAAATTAAACTTTAATGTTTTTCATTTCCTGCCTTCATTTAAACATTTAGTAAATGTAATTTTATTAGTTGTATTATGGTTTAAGTTGTAGTTAACTAAAATAACCATGATATAAATCATAAAAAAAAGAAAATCATAAAAATTCATAATAACCATATTGTAAATCATAAGTTTTTTTTTCAACATTAAATATTATTTCATTTTTGATCACCTGGCTGTCACCAAAATAAACCTGTCAAATTGTTATATATTATACTTAAAGAACAAAAGAAATGTATAATACTCACTTTTCTATCTTTACTCTTTCTAACTAGAGAGATGTAAAGCGAAAGAGGGCGACAGACAGTCAGTCCGGTCAGGCAGAGGATCCAGAGGTCATCATAGTGGGTGCTGGTGTACTGGGGTCAGCCATGGCTGCCGTTCTGGCCCGGGACGGCAGGAGGGTCACAGTGGTGGAGAGGGACATGAAGGAACCAGATCGGATAGTGGGAGAACTTCTGCAGCCGGGAGGATATCGAGCACTCACAGAACTTGGCCTGGAGGGTACACATATCCCATTTACAGTCACACTTCTTCTGATCTTTCTATTAAATGCATGTTGTTCAAATCCTCTGTGCATATTTTCAGATATTTTCAAATATCGAATACATAAACTAAGCATAAAGTATTTTATTTCATAGATTATTATTGCTTTTAAGCATTGCATTTTATATTTACAAACTCAGAGTATTATTTTCATGTCTTTTTGTCTTCTCTCAGATGCTGTTGAAGGTCTTGATGCCCATGTGGTGAATGGTTATGTAATTCATGACCTGGAGACGCGATCGGAGGTGGAGATCCCGTACCCCCAGCAGGAGAACAGCATTCAAGGTGGACGTGCTTTCCATCACGGACGCTTCATCATGGGACTGCGTAGAGCTGCTCTTGCTGAGCCCAAGTAAATACCTGGCGCAGTTACTAATATACAAATGTCATCCTTATCAATAATGATGTGGTTCAGAAAAATTCTGATTCAAATTTGAAAGTGTTTAAACTTTGGACACTACCACTAAAGAAAATGTTTGACTGTAGATCTTATATATGGTGAGGATATACAGCACCTGCTGGTTTGGGCACATATTTTTCGGACTATAAGCCGCACCTGAGTATAAGTCGCATCAGTCCAAAAATACATCATTATGATGAGGGAAAAAACATATATATAAGTCGCACTGGACTATAAGTCGCATTTATTTGGAACCAAGAACCAAGAGAAAACATTACCGTCTCCAGCCGCGAGAGGGTGCTCTATGGTCTCAGTGTAGACTACAGGAGAACTGAGCAGCATTAGAGCGCCCTCTCGCGGCTGTAGACGGTAATGTTTTCTGTTGGTTCATGTCAAATTAATTTTGATAAATAAGTCGCACCTGACTATAAGTCGCAGGACCAGCCAAACTACGAAAAAAACTGCGACTTATAGTCTGCAAAATACGGTATACATTTTTGTGGAGTCCTTGTGTCTCTGTATGGGCTTTTGTGAAGGACTTGGGGTTTAATATCATGTCATATTTGTACAGTGTGAAGTTTTTGGAGGGAACAGTGACAAGCCTTGAGGAAGAAGATGGTTGTGTGACAGGAATTAAGTACAGGGAGAAGGACTCGGGGATAATCAAGGTAGTGCACACTGATACTTGGTTGTAATATTTGTAGACGTGTGGTTATGATTGTAAATGGATCACAGGTATTTCGATTTACTCTGGCAGTCAGATTTTCCATGCTGCAGTTATACTCTTTCTCTTTCTCAGGAGGTCCATGCTCCCCTGACTGTAGTTGCTGACGGATGTTTCTCCAAGTTCCGTAAGAATCTGATTTCTGGGAAAGCTAAAGTGTCTTCTCATTTTGTTGGATGCATTATGAAGGTAAATATTAGGGTGACAATTGCATATCTCTGTTAAAAATTCTTAAAAGGTTATTTTCAGCAATGCCATAGAAGAACCATTGTTGGTTTTACAAAGAGTCAATAGTTCTTTAAAGAACAGTTGCTTTCTTACCTTTTTATAATATGAAGAACCTTCAGATGTTAAAAGTTTTTTATAGAACCATTAGACTAAAAAGGTTCTTCTATGGCAACATGAAGAGTCTAACACAGTGGTTGATTGTGTTATGATGCTCTCTTCCAGGACTCTCCTCAGTTCAAGCCCAATCATGCAGAGCTGGTTCTAGCTGATCCCAGTCCAGTGCTGATCTATCAGATCTCCTCCAATGAAACTCGGGTTCTGGTGGACATCAGAGGAGAGATGCCTCGAGACCTTATGCGGTACATGTCGGAAAAAATCCATCCACAACTACCTGGTAAAATGACCAAATTTCTAATACGAGTCCTTTTTTTTGTACCTCTTGTTTCAGTTTTAGTTCTTCACAGATCACAACAATAATCACAAATAACAGTTGCTCACAAATAAGTGTATTTTGCTTAAACAGAGCACTTAAAAGAGCCATTCATGTTGGCACTGCAGAATGATCGCTTGAGAACGATGCCTGCCAGCTTCCTGCCCCCCGCACCAGTCAATAAACACGGTAAGCCTCGTTTATTACTTACTTAACCCAAACTTTGGAATGGTAGTGTATCATGGATTTTTAAGCAGCAGAACGGTTTTCAACATCGATGATAATTACGTTTCCTGAGCAGCAAATTGATATTTTAGACTGATTTCTGAAAGATCACAGTAATGATGCTGAAAATTCAGCTTTGCATTACAGGAATAAATTACATTTTAAAATATATTAAAATAATTTACATTAGTAATAATATTTAACAATATTATTGCACCACTGATCAAATAAATCCAGTCTTGGTTAGCATTAGAAACGTAATTGTCAGATGTTGGAATAATTACGTTTTAAAGCATTAGAAATCTAAAATGTAGACGTTACATAAAAGTGGTGCAGTTCAAATTAAAAACAAGATGCACTGAGTGAAATGGTGCAGGTTTACGTGTAAAAACGACTGTGCTGCGATCACTGACCCACCTGTCTTCTTCATCAGGGGTTCTGCTGTTAGGCGATGCGTATAACATGCGTCATCCCCTGACCGGCGGCGGCATGAGTGTGGTGCTGAATGATGTCCGCATCTGGAGAGACCTGCTCAAGAACATGCCTGATCTCTATGACAATACAGCTGTGCTCCAGGTAACAAATACAGTTACAATAATCTGACAGTGTAAGTTAGGTACCTTTCTAGTGCCAGTAAATGTGATCCTTCCCATGCACATGAAATCAAAACAACATATTTAACATCAACCTTGTTGCAAAACATAGTTGCCTGCATACTATTAGTAGCATAAGATGCACACTAAAATATCTTTCTATTACTAAACAGAAAACTATTTTACCCAGTATTTGTGGTTTATTTATACATTTTCGCTTATTAGATTAGGCACTTGCAGTGTAATTGCAAATGTAAGCAGGCAGCAGAGAGTAAGGCAAGCTCAAAAGTTTTGGAACAGATTGCGTTGGATGAATGTTTAAATGCCACTGTGATCATCATAGCGGATCTGAGAAATGAAAAACTGTGCAGTGAAGACTGTTTTTGTTGTCAGGCAAAGAAGAAATTCCACTGGGAGCGTAAATCATCTCACTCGTTTGTGGTGAACGTCTTGGCTCAAGCTCTGTACGAGCTGTTTGCTGCGACCGACAGTAAGTGTCAAAACACATTCTTCAGTATTTCGGTTTCACGGTTTAAACGATCATAAAGTTCACAACTAGAGTAGCTTATTATATCTTAAACATCTGTTAATTTTCAGATTCACTGCAGCAGTTGAGAAAAGCCTGTTTCCATTATTTCAAGCTTGGCGGAGAATGCATCAGTGGGCCGATCGGCCTTCTGTCTGTGTGAGTATTAACAAAGAATCTGCCAAATCATTGGTTCTTGAAGATATCGGAGATAACTAATCTGTTTCTGTTTTCTCAGATTGTCACCGAAACCCTTTACTCTGATCGGTCACTTTTTCGCTGTGGCATTATATGCCATATACTTCAGCTTCAGATCTGAATCCTGGCTCACGATCCCACGAGCGCTGGTCAACAGCGCAGCCATCCTGTACAGAGCCTGTGCCGTCATGTTTCCTCTCATTTACTCCGAGTTACAGTACCTGATTTACTAGGAAGGAACTGAAAAACAAACTGATTTCTTCAGTCGGTGAACGTGACACATGTCAATGTTGGCAACATCTTTTTGGGAAGAAGGGATTCATGTCAGACATACTGCACAAGGAACGAGTCTGATGTGGAAAAGCATATGGTGTCTGATATTAATAGACCAAGAGCCTGCCTTATATTTTCATACAGTAAGCTAATGATGTAGTGAATTTTGCCTTACCCTGCAATAAAATGAGGGAAAATCCTGTGCTTTATTTATAATTCAATATGAAATAGCTTTTACAAACCATTTCTTATATTCTTATCTGTTTCAGAAGAGTATGCATTAAGGGAGTAAATCTGGTCAAAATTAAAATTTCAATGAATTAAAAACATGCATTTCTGAGTGCAAAATACGTTAATTCATCCATTTATAGTGGTTAAACCACTAGGCTGCTGGACTTTTGTGAAAACTGTGTAGATGTTTTAATTTGTTTCAGGAACTAAAGAAAATCAATGGGACTGCATCTCATTTGTTAGCTGAAGTAATTGTTTTCCTTTTCATGTATTGCTTTATTATAGTTTCAGAGTTTTTCAAAATTGTCCATTTGTTACGGTTTTCATGTGGGGCCTTCCATGATCATTTTTGCCTTTCTCTGTTGTTTAAAAACAGTTTTCAAGTCAACATTTAGTAAAAAAAAAAAAAAATTCTATGTGCAGTGAATATGGCATTCTGTGTAGAGTAAAATCATGTGGAAATTTACTGAAAGACGACAAAAGCTTTTAATGTGAGGTTTACTACTACTTCTTTTTACTACTTTTTGAGGTTAACTAATTCAGCCATGAGCTCGTGGTTCTGTGTTTCATAGCACTTTTGGCTCAGTGTAGCCACTATATGGACTGTTCTTTCAAATAATTTGTCCCTTTTGTATATTGATTCAAATGTGACCATGGAGCACAAAACTAGTCTTAAGTTGCTGGGGTATACTTGTAGCAATTGCCAAAAAAACATTGTATGGGTCAAAATTATATATTTTTATTTTATGCCAAAAATCATTAGGATATTAAGTAAAGATCATGTTCCATGAGGATGTTTTGTAAATTTGTTACTGTAAATATCAAAACTTATTTTTTGATTAGTAATATGCATTGCTAAGAACTTAATTTGGACAAAGTTTAAGGCAATTTTCACAATACCTTTTTTTTTCTTCTCACATTCGATATTTTCAAATAGTTGTATCTTGATGTATACTAACAAACCATACATGAATGGAAAACTTCATTCTGAGCTCATTCTGATTTATACAGATCAATTTAAAATTGACCCCTATGACTTGTTTTGTGGTCCAAACATAGTTTGACAAACTGAGAAACTGTTTTATAGGCTTTGTATTTTTATATATATCATTCTATTTGAATTGGATGGATGTCTGTGGGATAAATAACTACAGTAAAAGCAACATTTTGTGCAAAATACAGTATGTCCACCAGGTGGCGCACCAGCAGGATGAAAACAGCGTCACCTTGTAACAAAATAAAAAGATTTAAAAAAAAAAAAAAATGAAACGGAGCTGTCATTGCAACCAGTCATATAATAACATTCTCAAAACCCTTCCAACAAGCACTGCCCCTTCTATTTTGACACCTGTCAATCACCCATCATAATCAAAGAGCGTCTTCAATCAGACAGGATCGGCGTATTTTGATGTGAATTCAAATGACATGTAATGTTTGCAGTTTAAAATATGGTCATTACCATAACTCTAATTTAAACGAACTATTTTTTTTTTAATAAAAGCCAATTTTTACTTTCTGCTCCAGCCACTCCCGTGAAACAGTTTGATCCGCTCAGTTTTCTACAGATTAAATGAAGTACCTACCATCTCAATGAATATGTAATTTCACTCAGAAAAGACGGATTACAAAAGCAAATGGGTTGAGGTTATGTTTCATGTTGACATAGACTTCCCTCCCTGAACCGAATTAAGATTTATACATGAAAGTACCATTCATTTTCTATTTACACAAAAGTGTAACCATAGTAAAGTTGTTTCACACACACACACACTGGTGCACATGCTGGTCATATAATTAGAATATCATCAAAAAGCTGAATTCACCAATTCCATTCAAAAAGTGAAACTTGTGTATTATATTAATTCACTACACACAGACTGATATATTTCAAATGTTTATTTCTTTAAAATTCTTTTAATAACAAATTTCATTTTAGCACCTGCCCAGATTTTGGACTTGGCACCTGCACACAGTGGCAAAGCTACCAGTACCTGGTTTAAAGACCATGGTATCCCTGTTCTTAATTGGCCAGCAAACTCACCTGACCTTAACCCCATAGAAAATGTATGGGGTATTGTGAAGAGGAAGATGCGATATGTCAGACCCAACAATGTAGAAGAGCTGAAGGCCACTATCAGAGCAACCTGGGCTCTCATAACACCTGAGCAGTGCCACAGACTGATCGACTCCATGCCACGCTGCATTCCTGCAGTAATTCAGGCAAAAGGAGCCACAACTAAGTATTGAGTGATGCACATGCTCATACTTTTCATTTTTATACTTTTCAGTTGGCCAAGATTTCTAAAAATCCTTTCTTTGTATTGGTCTTAAGTAATATTCTAATATTCTGAGATACAGAATTTGGGATTTTCCTTAGTTGTCAGTTATAATCATCAAAATTAAAAGAAATAAACATTTGAAATATATCCGTCATGTGTAATGAATGAATATAATATTCAGGTTTCACTTTTTGAATGGAGTTAGTGAAATAAATCAACTTTTTGATGATATTCTAATTATATGACCAGCACCTATATATAAACACACATAAACTACAAGCCTGAATGACTGAAAGCCATGTTATATGAATGACCACAATGATAATGCATGGCATTAGCATTATATTACCTTCCAAAATATTATGGTATTGACATGATAAATTAGTTTATTTTGTAGTGAAGAGACCAGACCAAAGAATTAAAAACCATAAGAGACCTGATTCTGTCCCAGGTAACAACACTTTATTAGTATTCTTGTTCTTTATACATCACTGTAACATTATATTCCGGTGAAGTAGATGAAGGATTTGTTGCACTTCTCGTCTGTGACTCTGAAAGGACGTTTGCGTTCCTCTCGCTGTGTGCACAGTCAATCTAGACACCGAAAAAACCAAAAGACCAGACAAAAAATGGCTGGGACAGGACACGTGAGAAGAAGAGACTTTCTCTGCTGGAGTCCGTCACATTCGACCCTGTGCTCGACCGCTGAGACTTTTCCTCTCCACAGTAGCAGCAAGCTCTTTAGAAACGATTCATTTACTCTATAATCTAAAAGACAAATAAACAAAATATATACTGTACTGCTACTGCTAATGAGGCCTGAAGAACCTGGCTTGAAACTAGATTAATAAAGTGCGAGAAGCAACCCACCAATCCACACACTGTATATTTGTTTATATATTTATATATCTATATATAGGAACAAATCTACTATTTTAACATTAATTTACAGGGTATTATACAATAGATTAGTAACAGCTGAGATATCAGCACGAAAAAAGATCACTGTCACACTTAACAGCAATATATATATCATTATATATATTTGTATATGATTTTACATATACATTATATATATATATATATATATATATATATATATATATATATATATAAATAAAATCATATACATAAATATAGTATTGTCATTATATTGATGAAAAACAACGTCTCAGGCTTTTCAAATGATACCCAGAAAAGCAATTAATCTGTCAAGACGTAAAAGGTCTCTTTCAAAGAGAAACGGGGAAAAACAAAAGTGCCCCGTCTGGATTATTTGAGGTCACAGGACAGGAATTTGCATATTCCACAAATCTATTGCGACACATTTCTGCCTACGAACAGTAAAAGTCGGCCCTTTCGAAGCGAAGGGGCAGATGTTAGCCACACTCACACGTAAACCCACTGAACAGAACGTTACAACTATGGGGTTTCCGATTATGTGCTTGGACATGATGATGAGCTACAGAAAGACACAAATTTTTACGACACTTGAATATTTCGCCTCAAAAGAAAATACGGATCTGTTCACGTTTTCTCCCGGATGACACCGTCGTCCGTCGAAGTCCCAATAATGCATATTCTTCCTCTGAGAGCAAGGGAATGTGTTTTTAGTTGTTTGCTTTTCTTTTTGAATCCCCATCCATTCAGTAGTGACATCCTTTTGGCTTACATCATCTCTTGAACAAACTCCTGGTGCGTTGGCTCAGGTAAACTGGACTATGGCAGTTCTCGGGCAGCCCAAACCCCATGCCGTCACTACCACCATCATCCTCATCATTTCCACTCGATGTTAAAAGTGCTCCGGGGGAGGGGGTGTCCTGTTTGTTATTGACGCTGTACACGGCTTGAACAAAACACACACATACTAAACAGCACAAAGAAGAGCTCTGTATTAAATGCAGGAGTAACATACGGTAAGCGCGGTAACAGTAGCGTCCGTTACGGGCTTCCTGGGAGCCGCGGTGATGTGCAGTAAGGTTTGGGATCTGCCTCGTGTCCATTTCCTCTCTCCAACTAACGACAAAAAGGTACCTCCATGTGAGCTGCTACTCGAATGACCAGATCTCAATATTCTGCACGAAGAAATCCTCCTTCATGGAGAGCATGGGATTCCCGAAGGTTTTGCATGAATGACTCCTGCCGTGATAAAGATCCCCGTCCAGCCAAAGCCCGAACTCACCACTGAAGGAGAAGAAAAGGATCTCCGATCAAAAATTCAGTCTCTTGTAAGACACGAAGGGAATGTTTTTTTATAATAAAACTATGTAAATATGCTTAAGAACTATGCAAAACGCTAGAGTAGTAATAGGATACAAATCCTTTAAATCTTCTGTGATCTGAAATGTCACTCTGCAATTAATAATGCAGCATAAACCACAGTTTAAAAGTTTTGATGTTAAAATATTAAAGATGAAATTATTTTAAAATAATTTATAACCTTTTATAAAACTCTATAATTTGTTATAAGTTTAATATAAATTTTTTGGATGTGACTAATCTTTTTACAGCACAAAAATAAATCTATTTCCAATAAATACCGTCCTTATGAACTTTATATTCAAAGAATTTTGAAAAAAATTCTCAGTATCTACCAAAATATAAAGCTGCGCAACTACTTCAACATTTGTAATAATATAAAATCTTTCTTGAGCAGCAGATCAGCATATTGAATGATTTCTGAAGGATTGTGTGACATTGAAGACTTAAGTATTGATGATGAAAATTCTGATTTGCATCACAGAAATATATATATATGTATGTACAGTATTGTTCAAAATAATAGCAGTACAATGTGACTAACCAGAATAATCAAGGTTTTTCGTATATTTTTTTATTGCTACGTGGCAAACAAGTTACCAGTAGGTTCAGTAGATTCTCAGAAAACAAATGAGACCCAGCATTCATGATATGCACGCTCTTAAGGCTGTGCAATTGGGCAATTAGTTGAATTAGTTGAAAGGGGTGTGTTCAAAAAAATAGCAGTGTGGCATTCAATCACTGAGGTCATCAATTTTGTGAAGAAACAGGTGTGAATCAGGTGGCCCCTATTTAAGGATGAAGCCAACACTTGTTGAACATGTATTTGAAAGCTGAGGAAAATGGGTCGTTCAAGACATTGTTCAGAAGAACAGCGTACTTTGATTAAAAAGTTGATTAGAGAGGGGAAGACCTATAAAGAGGTGCAAAAAATGATAGGCTGTTCAGCTAAAATGATCTCCAATGCCTTAAAATGGAGAGCAAAACCAGAGAGACGTGGAAGAAAACGGAAGACAACCATCAAAATGGATAGAAGAATAACCAGAATGGCAAAGGCTCAGCCAATGATCACCTCCAGGATGATCAAAGACAGTCTGGAGTTACCCGTAAGTACTGTGACAGTTAGAAGACGTCTGTGTGAAGCTAATCTATTTTCAAGAATCCCCCGCAAAGTCCCTCTGTTAAAAAAAAGGCATATGCAGAAGAGGTTGCAATTTGCCAAAGAACACATCAACTGGCCTAAAGAGACATGGAGGAACATTTTGTGGACTGATGAGAGTAAAATTGTTCTTTTTGGGTCCAAGGGCCACAGGCAGTTTGTGAGACGACCCCCAAACTCTGAATTCAAGCCACAGTACACAGTGAAGACAGTGAAGCATGGAGGTGCAAGCATCATGATATGGGCATGTTTCTCCTACTATGGTGTTGGGCCTATTTATCGCATACCAGGGATCATGGATCAGTTTGCATATGTTAAAATACTTGAAGAGGTCATGTTGCCCTATGCTGAAGAGGACATGCCCTTGAAATGGTTGTTTCAACAAGACAATGACCCAAAACACACTAGTAAACGGGCAAAGTCTTGGTTCCAAACCAACAAAATTAATGTTATGGAGTGGCCAGCCCAATCTCCAGACCTTAATCCAATTGAGAACTTGTGGGGTGATATCAAAAATGCTGTTTCTGAAGCAAAACCAAGAAATGTGAATGAATTGTGGAATGTTGTTAAAGAATCATGGAGTGGAATAACAGCTGAGAGGTGCCACAAGTTGGTTGACTCCATGCCACACAGATGTCAAGCAGTTTTAAAAAACTGTGGTCATACAACTAAATATTAGTTTAGTGATTCACAGGATTGCTAAATCCCAGAAAAAAAATTTTTTTGTACAAAATAGTTTTGAGTTTGTACAGTCAAAGGTAGACACTGCTATTTTTTTGAACACACCCCTTTCAACTAATTGCCCAATTGCACAGCCTTAAGAGCGTGCATATCATGAATGCTGGGTCTTGTTTGTTTTCTGACAATCTACTGAACCTACTGGTAACTTGTTTGCCACGTAGCAAAAAAATATATACTAAAAACCTTGATTATTCTGGTTAGTCACATTGTACTGCTATTATTTTGAACAATACTGTATATATATATATATATATATATATATATATATATATATATATATAAAAGAAAATGGGTATTTCAAACTGTAATAATTTTTCACAATATTCCCGTTCAAATGTTGAACAAAAGCAGCCTAGGTAAGCATTACAGACAAAATATTAAAAAAAAATTTACCACCTCCAAACTTTTGAATGGTAGTGTAAAAATGCACTGCATTCTCTAATGTCTTGTGTACTTAGTACTGTTATGGAAAAAGGCTTTGATAAAGAAACTTGCTGATCAAGTTTGTTAAACCGTCAGCATTTTTATAGATAACATTCGGCATAAACAGCACAGACACAATAGACTCTCCTGCCCCTTCAGCACTGAGATCTGTAGTTAAAAAAACTACCATGTTTAGTTTGTGCAACGAGACAACGGGCTTGCAATGTGCTGGCCAAACTTTCATACTCATTTGTATTTGACACAAATCTCTTTAATGAAAATCAGCATTCAAAATATTAACATTTATTATTAAGGCCCCGAGTTACTGACCTTCCTCCACCAAATGCTAAAGAGTCCATGTCTCCTTTAATGAAGAACAGATTATCACCAGTCCATTTGTACGCCTGCCAGGAATAGAAAAAACAACAACAGCAAGAAAAATCAATAAATCATTTTTTTAAACATAAAAGTCAAGAAAATACCAAAAGAAAGACAACCAGAATTCATTTCAAACTGATAGCTTATTCTGCCTGTAATGAAAAGGAACACAAACCTCAAACTCTGGATAGAAGGTGAACAGGAAAGTCTCTCCTGTGCCGTAGAAACCCTCACTGACTTTGAAGGGTTCTGATGCCAAAGCCCCAAATATCTACAAGAACACAGAGACCAGATCGAATTAGGAAACCGATCACTGTTTCTGGTCACATGACCTATGTATTTTTTAACACTGTGTCAAGGTCTTGTGAGAGATAGAGAGAAGAGTGTGACCTGTCCATCGCTGTCTTTGATGACCATCAGCATGGGTGAGTCTTGGTCCTGCATGGCCCGGTACAGCGTCTTAATGCTCATGCCATGTTTAGATGTGCTGAAGGCCAGATTCCAGGGGTAACCGACGGTTCTGGGCGGAAGATGCTTCGCCAGCTGAGGGAAAAAAAACAGGGAATAAGTTAGGGATAATCTGTGACTAGGTGTGCAGTAAATGATTATAATGCATGACGTAGAGGCAAAGAACCTTATTATTATTAAATTAAACTATTACAAGAATTTTTGTTTACTCAAAAATAAATTCTAATTACTAAATATAAAAGCTAAACTAAATAAAAACCAGACATGTTAACTTGGCAACTAAAGTTTAAGATAAAGCACTAAATCTGGAAATCAATAAAAGATAAACTGAACAAAAACTAAAACTGAAAGAACCTAAATATTAACATGAAAGCTAACAAAAACTTACCATTTTATTTGTATCTAATATTTATATATTCTCAATATCTGAACATGTTCTGCTATTATATAAGTTAACATTTTAAAATAAATGTTAATTCCCAAATATTAATAAAAACTAGAATAGTATATAAATAATACTAAACTGAGACTGAATTAGATTATCCTGCTTATTCTATGGTCAATTGCCAGCATGGACAAACTTTCATTGATATTTGCATTGGGAAGAAAAAAATGTGTAGCTTTTTGTAGCAAAGCTATTTTATTGATAAATGTTGTGAGACAGCACTGACAAGTTTCTGTGCTCTTGAATGTTTTGAGTACAACCCGATGTAATCTGTAAATAACAATAAAGTAATAAATAAAATGTGGAAAAAAGGAGAACATGACTGAACAAATAAAAGCCGTGTGCAGGAACAGAGCACCAGAAAGGGCAAAACATCAAAGAGCCCAATTACAGTAGCACTGAACTACATACATACATAATATTATATATATATATATATATATATATATATATATATATATATATATATATATATATATATATATATATATATATATATATATATATATATTTTTTTTTATACACACACACAGCTGTGTGTTTCATTGACACATGTTCCTGTGCAGTGTTTTCTGTGTCCTCCGGCAGGTCCAGGCTTTCCCAGCGTTTGGGGAGCATTATATTACTCTGCGTAACGACACAGGCTTATTTGATTTACCAACAAAATGGGCCTACTTCTGAATAAAGGGTTCTGCGAGAGGCCACCTCAGGTGATCCATTCACAGAGCGCTGATGCGTTTGGAAGGCAGGCACCCGCAGGGCACAATGACTTAAACCTCATAACTGCACAAAACCTCTGAAGCTTCACTACAAAACACTTCACAAATGGCACCCTAAGATCAGATCAAAAGATCAGGACGTCGCGTACAAATATTACGACAAACGTCTCTGACAACTGCAGAATTGATTAAACAACATTCAGAAAGTGCTATCTTTCTGGATGAGAGCTGAACAAAATGTTTGCTGCAGTGATTCAAATTTAATGAAATGTGAATGGATTGTTTTAAAATTGGAATGTTTCAGTTAGATTCTATATTGTTTATTTTTAACATATATTTCTATATAGCATAAAATCGCTTAAAGAGGTCATCAGACGCCCATTTTCCACAAGTTGAAATGATTCTTTAGCGTCTTAATAAAAAGTCTGTAACACAGTTTGTTTAAATTTCTCAATTGTACTTTAAAAGAACAGTTTTTACCAAGTCAAAAACAGCTGTCTACAGCAAGCTGTTTTCTTGCAGGCCGCTTTAAATGCAAATGAGTTCTGCTGAATATAATATATATTAAATAACATTGATATAAAAATTTTTATACAGAATTTAAACAATTTTTATGGTGAACCAGTACTTCATTTTAAATCCTAGTTCTATGAAATACAGAACTGATTTTAGAAATTTTAGGGTTACAACAGGGGTGATGCACTCAAAGCTACAACTTTGTAACTCATCTACCCATAAAGAGTGCATATTTGTATTTTTCTTACATGGAAAAGTGAAAGCAGAAACATTCTGCACAAATTTATGGAAGAAAGAAAATCATATCAGTTTCAAATGACAAGTGGGTGAGTAATCATTTATGGGTCAAGATCTGTCACCATCACTTTTCAAATCATTCCTATGCCCTTGGTCATAACATGACGAGTGTGAATAAATCTGTCTGTTAAACATGTCTGAGATCATCCTACGGCTGAACAGTGAGGAGGGCCACCTATTTTTGGACCAGCAGATCGATGAAACACTGTAAAGCCCAGAGCAGTGAGCAGATTTATTTCACTGCTGTGCCACTGAACGCTTACCTTCTCGATCTGCTCGGCCTCCAGAAGGTCACTGGGTTCATTCAGGTTGGGCTTTAAAGTCTCTGGCTCCAGGCTGGCGGAGAAGGATGTTCCATGTTTGGAGTTCACGTCCTCCTTCGTGGTGATCTAAAGACAGAAGAAGCCATTAGCAAACTACAGTATGTAGTGACATTGCCACCTAAACCTGAGACTATAACAGAGCATGACTGTAGATCCTCCCTGAAATTTACCCATGAACTCTTGCAGCAGAGATTTGGTATTCAAAACATTTGTGGAAGTGAGGTTGCATAGATTTAAAATGCAAATTCAAAACACGCGGAGTTGACTTCTTTCTAGTGGAATTAACCTAAGGGGATGAACCAACCTGAGAAAATCTCATCTCACAGGAAATGTTTTGGCAAGGCAATATGGGATGCTGTATTCATAAAAATACTTGTTTTGCATTCTTTCCCAAAATCAATTGTCAGTTTTCCTAGTCAGCCTATGATGTTAATAATTAAGCTTGTTCTGACAACGCAGTTAATGGTAACATTAATAAACTTATTTTTATGAGATGAAGGATTCCTGTTGCTCAAACGATATGTGCTAGCAACACAAGGTCATGGGTTCAGTTCCTAGAGAATGCATGAACTAAATGCAGTGCAAGTTGCACTGGATAAAAGTGTCTGCTAAATGCACTAAACGTAATGCAAGGTCATTTTTGTTCACTTTCATAAGCATTTATGTTCTGAGCTGGATTGTCGCTTGTATAATCTGGTTTCTGAAGCATAACGAGTTGAGAAGCACTTCTCTAAAGCCTGTTACATCAGAACTAGTGGTGTTATTTTACAATGTAGTGCCACAGACAGTTAACATTCCCTCTCCCGGTTACACTGGCCGTGCTTCAATTACATCAAACGTTTACAACAAATAACTGGACAGCAGTCAGTGCAGGTCTCGACCAAAACACCCGCCTCAACCCCAGATTATTCTGGACATGGAAATACAACCCACTTTCGCTAGCATGGCTTTCAGAAAATTCCCAATTTCAACGATAAAACTGCTTGGATTTTCCAATAACAGAGTGCAGCCATTTTTTGTGATATGTTCTCCACAACTCAAACGTTTACAGTTGGCGAGACTTTTAAAATGTTTTTAAAAGAGGTCTCTTATGCCCACCAAGGCTACATTGATTTAGTCAAAAATACAGTAAAATGGTTGTATTGTGAAATATTATCAAAATTTAAAAAAACTATTTTCAATTTGAATATATTTTGAAGTATAATTTATTCCTGTGATGCAAAGCTGATTTTCCAGCATTATTACGTCAGTCTTAAGTGTCATTTGATACTTCAGAAATTATTATAATATGTTAATTTAGTGCTTAAGAAACATTTCTTATTATTATCAAAGTTAAAAACAGTTTACAGAAATTATTAGATTTTTCTGCACAAAATGTTAGTGTCAAGTGTAAACTTGCCATCCACAGCAGGGCAAATGCAATCTACAAAACCTACAGCTACATCTTCAGGGTTCTACAGAATTTGTGCACCTGGAGGCGTTTGCATAGGGAGCGCAGATCTTCACTGTTTAACGCATCGATCCGGTGGTGGTACTCAGTCCATGACACTACCTGCTCCAAAGACAGGGGGACACAACCACACCGCTGAGCAGGACGACAAAGATGAGGCCAAAATATGGACAAGAATGTGCAGTTTGGGACTCTTTTAATACAATATGTTAACTGCTATGAGATATGTAAGAGATGGGTATAAGATTGAAAGCCTAGATCACGTCATTGTAAATGTGAAACTGCTGTACAAATGTGAGCAGACAACACAGCAAGCGTCTTTTGCATGAGTGTGTGAATTGTTTTGCATGAAGCTCTGCAGACAAATATGCGAACCATATTCATAACAGCTAACATAAGCCATACAGAGCCACATAGAAATTACAAACACTCAATGTCCACCTCCAGAACTAAATATTCTGTTCATTACTTACTAACCCTCATCTTCCAAATCAGAAAGATCAGAAAGCCCTAAACTGCCTGTTTATTTAACCAACCTGTCATGTAGACCATCTTACAATCAAAGTTATAGCTCAACCATTAAGCAAGAAAAACGCCATCTGCTGACCTTGACATTTTTATTGCATTTATTCTCATGTAAATATAAACCCTTATCTATCACATATATGTAAACAGCTTGTTGGTTGCCACACCTATGTTTGACAACACATTTAACACGACCTTTGAGCACACAAACAAAAGTTCACCAAAAAATGTAAGTTTTGTCATAATTCACCCATGCTCAGTACATATCAATTCTGCATTTCTTTCTTACAAGGACCACAAGTCGTTAATTTGAGCGAAACAACAACTACGTTCACTTTATGTTCTCTTTCATGTTTAAATTTGTTGGGTTTGGAATTTTGAATGTAATGACGGAGTAAATTATGTTTAAAAAATTTGTTTTAAATAAATGTATAACTTTTAAATTCTTGCAACACACTGACTTCCAGTATTGATTGATAGTAAAAGGTAAATGACCAAGCCAGAGGCTATAACTTACTACTCCAAGACGGTAAATAAAAGTTTTAGCCTTTAAGTTGCCACTTTACAGCCCTCAATAATGTAACGTTACAAGAAGGAAGGTAAACTAGAGCACTCATAAAAAATGCATCTCGTCTTAGGTGAGACATCCGCTGATTCACACACAAGCTCCAGAGTCACAGCATCAGCAGACTGTATTTCACTTTTACTGTTTTACTTCAAAAGTAGCAACACAAACCCTTAGACAGCCCTTGTCAATCAACACAGCCAGACATTATACGCTAATATATCAACAGCCCGCTCACACATTACGCTTTAGCGAACGCATTCACTCAACACTTGCGTTTACATACATAAGTGTACTTAGGAGTCAGAGGTTTTCCTTCCTTCACCCGCTTGGAGAACATTATCTCACTGTCTGTGTGTCACATTCAGCCCTACTTCCACCGACCGAAAACATGCCATATTCAGACGTAAATCCGACGGCAAGACAATGACGGACACTTATGTGGGCCAATGACATCCGACCAAATGGAAGAAGTCGGTCTCTGATTGGCTCTGTCAAAATGCGTCACGCCTCCTGTACAGAAGGCTTTCAACGCTTTTAAAGGAACCTCTACATTTTGATCAATAATGCTTGCGAATGAGTATAATAAACTGTTTTTGAAAGCAGAACCACTAAACTGAAACACTCATGTTTCAAATGTCACTAACCATGAACACTAAATAACCTAGTGAGCTGCCAACCTAGACAGCATTTTAGGCATGATTCCCACATTAGTAGTCTGTTTACTATATTTTGAGAAACAACAAAGTAACTTGAGGCAATAATAGTACCAGTACAGATGTCTGATTATCATATTATTACTTACAAACAGTTAGAAAATTCATTTAGTACATGTTTTAGTAGTTTAAAAAGACTTAAACAGGAGAAACTGTAAAACTTTTCACATTTTCTTCAGTAACTCACAAACTACTTTAAATCTACCTGGCATATTTTAAGTATAACAAATAGACTTATGCGCCAACAATAATAACGCAGATAAAATATTTGCACTGAGAAAAAAAATCTGAGTATTATAATTGCCACAGGCAATTTTAACACTTAAAAAATTTGACTAATCCATGTAAATCAAATAAGAGCACACCTCAAAGTAAAAAATTTAATGCCTTATTCAAAATGTTAACTTTTGAATGACAAATTATTTTTGGCGTCAGGCATACTGTTTAAAGTAAATAAAATGGTGAGAACATTAGTGACAATACTTAATTTCATGCAACAAATATATAGTGAAAAGTGAAAAAAGCTTAAAAGTATGCCTCTCTTTTTTGCTTTAATGGCATCAGCACCTGATAATCCATGTTATCCCAGATTGGTCTGCCTCTTTGTGCATCTCTGTTAAAGAAGCCTTCAAGTAGATATTTTAAATAAACAATGTTCATTACATATGTTAATGTCCCAAACCGGTTAACGTTTAACAGTCAAACAATGTTTATATTCACAGGCATCACAATTTCAGACTCAGAGAAAAATATAGGACATTCAAAATGCAACTTTTATACCTAAAAATCCATTTTACAAAGTAAAATTACTATAGAAACTACACCTAATTGCTCTTAGGAGGTAGCTTGACTGAGCTTGTGCTTAACAATTGTCATCAGATTGTTTAGTGTTACAGTTGATCCCCTGCGTATCCTGGGGGTCACAATATCCAATTGAGTTCATGACTCATGCCACCTCTGCGGCCATGATCAGAGAAAGTTAATTTTACTTATTCATATCAAAAGATCATGTGGCTTTGCAAAGGTCCTCCAGTTCCCTAATAACAAATCAGTCTATTTTGTTCCCTACATCATTAATTTAAAGTCAAATTTAAATGCCGCCGCAGTCATAGTATCGGTTTCTCAGTGCCACAGATTGGTTTCAATGCAGCAACCAGAGCACAAAAGCATGCAGGGAAATATCAGACGGTATTATCCAATCAGTAAAACATTCAAACGGAGCTTTATAAAAGACACACCACGCATAATACATCAGGTAACAACACTTGCACCCGTTGGCATGATTTGCCTGTATCTCATCCAGGCATGACATAGTCTGGCTAAACCATGCCTTTTTAGACACGACTGAGGGATCCATGCATGCATAAAACTGCATACATGTGCCTCTTTCTTGAAAAAAATTAAACAAAATAATAAAACAATTGAACACTCATGCAAAACACTAGCTGCAAGCTCGCAGTGCACAATGCATCTTGGTTTCACCAAAACAACCCAGTCTGAGAAACATTTAGCAAGAAAGAATTCAGGAGCTCTGACAACAATGTATGACTGGTGCATGAGGGTGTATGAAGTGTGGGGAACACAAAGACACTTCCAGAAACCTGGAACAAAGAAACAGACAATAAAAGCAAACAGACAGGTGCAAATATAATAAAGAGAAAATATCTTAATCAAATACATTGCATATCAACACAGAATACAGACACAAGCGTAAATCACAGATATGATTTCAATTCAAACATGTGAGCTGGACGGGCCGTACAGTACCTCCCACTCCTTAGCTGAATTTTCTACAGTTTGCTGCTCCTCGTTTGCCTCCGACTCCTCGATTTTCTTCACCACGATGAAGCCAGGATCACGGCTGATGCTTCCTACCCCTTCCCCAAAAACATCTGGGCTCCACTGGATGAAGAAAACGTACAGGTGGTCTGACCTAGAGAAAAAATGACAAACACATTGTTACAAATAATATTACATGCCATCTTTTAATTGCTTATGAGCCAGATACAGCAGAATCTGCTAAATTGTTCCATATTTTCTGCTCTGATTTTAGTGAAAAACAATGAATTCTGTGGAATGTATTTAGACATGCTTAAATAGGTTACATTCTTATAGGCAGTGTAAAGAATAGTCCAAATATAAAGAATATTTAATTGACAAACATGTCTGATCAAATGTGCTCCATTCTAATAGTAACTATATATATATATATATATATATATATATATATATATATATATATATATATATATATATATATATATATATATATATATATATATATATATATATATATATAATAAATTACACAACCATTCAAAAGTTTTAGGTTGGTACATTTTTTATGTTTTGAAAGAAGTCTATTTATGCTCACTAAGGTTGAATTCATTTGATAAAAATATAGTAAAACAGTATACTATTATTACAACTTTAAGTGTTCTTTTTAAATACTTTTAAAAATCGAAATTATTTCTGTGATTCAAAGCTGTATTTTCAGCATCATTACTCCAGTCTTCAGAGTCACATGATCCTTCATAAATCATTTTAATATGCTGCTTTTCTGCTCAAGCAACATTTCAATAGTTATAATATTATAATTGAACATTAAAGCTTAATATTTTTGTAGAAACTGTGATTTTTTCCCCGATTGATTTGAAAATATTTTCTAACATGCTAAATGTCTTTACTGTCTCTTTTTGACTGATATAATGTTTCCTTGCTGAACCCAACAGTTTGAACAGTAGTGTATGTAGCTTCTTTCTTTTTTTTTTTTTTAAACAGGCAAAGCTGTGGAAAACTCAGTGTGACTTGCATCAGGCAGCGTGAGCTTCAAAACCTCGTCTCTCGGGCCCTGCTCACGCACTGTTGTCATGATACTTTACACTGATCATCCGGGTTGCCACCCAACTAGGTCACATAGTCGGGCTCGGCCTCGTCTCAGTGACAACAGCAGACAGCAGTCTGACCACAGAGCTCTGCAGCTCTCCAGCAGTACATCACACAGCATGTCTGGAGCTCTTTTCCTGACTTGTAGACTGTGTCAAAGCTAATCTATTCTGACTCGCTCATTCTGATTTAGCCCAGCGAGTGTTTCCTAAAAAATATCTGTGACTCATCTCATACAGTGATAACAGACAGAATAAGTTCCAGTGGGATGAAGAACACTGAATGCTTTTGTTGAATCAGAGGGTAGATGAAATGAAACAAAGACAGCACTGTTTCAGCACTAGAAAGCTGATTGCATAATGAGACCATGTTAAATTGAAATCATTTCTCATTTAAAACTAAACTGACTTCAACTGAATCATGCTGTGTCATTTCATAGAGAAACATGTTTTGAGTGGATCTGATAAAAATATGAATAGGTAACACTTCAGCCCATACTAACACTAATACTAATACTGACACTAACACTAATACTAACATTAACACTTACACTAACACTTACACTAACACTAATACTAACACTAATACTAACACTAATACTAACACTAACACTAACACTAATACTAATACTAACACTAATACTAACACTAACACTAATACTAACATTAACACTAATACTAACACTAATACTAACACTAACACTAATACTAACATTAACACTAACACTAATACTAACATTAACACTAATACTAACACTAATACTAACACTAACACTAACACTAACACTAATACTAACACTAATACTAACACTAACACTAATACTAACATTAACACTAATACTAACACTAACACTAATACTAACATTAACACTAATACTAACACTAACATTAACACTAAAACTACAACTAACACTAAGACTAATACTAACACTAACACTAATACTAACAGTAAAACACTAATACTAACATTAACACTAATTCTAACACTAATACTAACACTAACCTTAACACTAATACTAACACTAATACTAAAATAACACTAACATTAAGAGTAATACTAACACTAACACTAATACTAGAACTAACCCTAACATTAACACTAATACTAACACTAACATTAACACTAATACTAACACGAATACTACAACTAACACTAATACTAACACTAACATTAAGACTAACACTAACACTAATACTAACACTAATACTACAACTAACACTAACATTAAGACTAATACTAACACTAACACTAACACTAATACTAACACCAATACTAATACTTACACTAATACTAACACTAACACTATCACTAACACTAACCAGGTTACCATGTACATAATTTCTCATTGAAAATGATAATTAGAAATTGAATTATGCTGTGTAATGTCATAAAGAAATGTGTTTTGTGTGAATCTGAAAAAACATGAGGTCACATTTCAACCCCAAATAAAAATAATAATGATAATAATAACAAGAAGATGATGACAACAACAAAGGGAAGAATAAATCATACATTTTGTAAAAATAAAATGAACAAATAATATAATAAATAATAAAATGACATATTTAGCATAAAGGAAAAAAAGCAAATTAAAATAAAATAATAAGGCATTTACATGGAACAAACCACACCAAAAAAACATGGATGGATGTCATTCGACCAACATGTAAATTCAATCTGAGTGTGTGGCTTTTCCAGAATCAAGTGAAAAATAGACTAGATTTTATACAAATAATGGACACCAACATGTCCGCCTCACCTCTCCTGGGGAACAGCAAACCAGTACTCATGCTTGCGATCACGCTGTGCATACTGCTGCATGGAAGCGCTGGCGTTAGACACAAATGTCTTCTTCATGGCCTTGCCAACCCGCAGACACAGAAACTTGTGAGACTTCTGCCTCTCCTTGGACACCATGAGACCTGAAACACAAAAAATATAAGCCACCATGATCCAGAGAAGAATCTGCAGTTGAAATTTGTCTTGTAAAACTGTCTAATACATGACCAAGTTTGAATGGCTGCCTATAAAATGTGATGCAATATAATGCATCAATAATGTCAAGGCCTGCATATGAAGCACATTATCTAAAGAAAAGACATGCAATAATCACTGGAACAAAAACACATGGCTTGAAATGAATTAAACCCTGCCGGGAGCACACATCCGAAGCTGAAACCAATGCATCTTTTGTTAATAACTGATTAGAAGGTCAACACAGTGGGAGATGTAGAAAGAAACACCTTACACCAGTGCTGTAGGAGCCAAAGCCCTTTACACAGCCAATGCAACATTAATCTACTTACACTGCAGAACACAGTGGGAGGGCATTCACTTTCAATGGGCTAATTTGGTGTGTAATTCAGATGACTTCTGAAGTGGGTCCTGAGCTGTAGTAATAACCCCCTGTGATATGTCAGAACAGTTCAATGATCCAAAAAGAATATGTGCCTGGACAGGAGTTGAACTTTATTATATAAATATTACTGTATTGAATAAGCAAAAGAACTTCATATAGTTTAAAAAGTAAATTTTAGAGGGGTCGTTTCATAATTTTATTAAGTTTGCAATAAATAAATATATGTATTCTCTCTCTCTCTCTCTCTCTCTCTCTCTCTCTCTCTCTCTATATATATATATATATATATATATTCCAAATTTAAGATTATACAAATAATATAGTTTTTTAAATATATTTCCAAAATCAATATTATAAAAAATATTATATAATCTATATATATAAGCAGATTTCCATCCCCATTTTCCCACATTAACAATATACTGCATCTATACTGCTTCTTCCACATGATCGCATCTTGACTGAACTACAAACAGGCATTGTAGACATCATCTGATGTCAGCAAGCAGCAGATGTTTAGAAACAAGCCATATGTTTTAAACACTTTTATGAGGCAAGATCCAGTAAACTTCATATCATCACATCTTTAACTCGCTCCTGGGCTCATTCTGAAAGCCGGCTCATCCGTTAGTGTTGAATAACTCAATAATCAGTTGATGACTCATACGCTGGGATGGAAAGCACCTTTGGGCAAACAGAGATCTCAGCATGCCTACAGCTAAAAAGCATGGAGGAATGATGATAAAAATATACAAGTGAGAGTCTAAAAATGAACATTTCATTATCTGCATTCCATAAAAGACTATGGAGCCTAGTGGACATACTGCTCATAGAGTCCTGTGAGAAAACAATATAATGTTTTCCCAGATTTAAACAAAAATCCTTTAAGCATTTTGCTGTCAGCATATCTTGGTTTAATAACATTTTATTGCACACTATCACACTCAAAAGTTCAGTAACTGTGAGTTAATAATACTTGTATTCAGCAAGAAAGTGTATTTTCAGTAGTGTATTTGGTTTAGGTTTTTTTTTTTAAATCAAGACAGAAAACTAACATAAGGGCATGCTTCTTGCTGAGGCTGCACCTCTGCTACATCAGTATCAATATAAAGTCAACACTTCAGGCATTATATAAACAGCCTTGGGCAACTGATAAAATACATACAACTTAGGATTTATCACATTATTTGTAGTTAATATATTTTCAGCCATACTTTTAAGGAAAGAATGTTTCTGATGTAATGTTAGTGTGCGTGTGCTTTAATGTTAGTTTGATGGGCTTTAGCTTATCTCTCGGTGAGAGAGGGCTACAGGCGCAGTCTGGCCTCGACAGATCAAAGCAGCATGTAAAAACCATGGTAAAGTGTCTCTGCGTTCCCTCGGGTGATAACAGGTGAGCCACTTTTCATTTCCCAGCACTCTCTAGTCTTGCCATCAACAAAGCCACATAACACAAGGTTATCAGCACTTCCCAGCATGCCCCACCCCAGATTAACACTAGGACAGAAGCTAATTTTGACAGTAAAATGTAAGAATGCCATATTGTAATGTCATCAGTGCTGGTTACAATGACACTAAATGTGCACAATAGCCCAAGAGAAAGAACTTCATAACGTGCAAAAGTGTTGACATTTATATATATATATATATAATATTTAATTGTATAAATTAAAATGATTACAATCAAAAACTTTTATATTTACATACTAGAGAGGAATAGGATTATAAGTTTTATTTTATCCTTATTTTCCTCATTTTATCTCATATAGAATTGCATAAAAATAAATTGATTGATAATAAATCAATAATTAAAATAATATAAATTAAATCATATATATATATATATATATATATATATATATATATATATATATATATATATATATATATATAAAATATTTAATTTATTTATTATAATTATAATATTCATTTACATTTAATAATATTATTATACTTAATATACACACACTCTATATATATATATATTACACACACACACACACACACACACACACACACACACACACACACACACACACACACACACACAGACACACACACACACACACACACACACACACACACACACACACACACACACACACACACACACACTTTCTACACATTTATTATAGAATAAAGTATAACCATTCATATAATATATAGCAAATCATTAAATGAATAATTACTTAAGCATAACACAGGAATATATAAAAACCTATGACCGCTTTAAAAGTTGTTAATCACAGACCGGTCATGAATGGCAGAAGTATTGAAGAAGATGTGGTCGTACCCTCAGCAGAGCTCAGTCTCTGGCTGCTCTGAGTCTGTTGGTCGTTCTCTCTCTGGGCCTGCTGGACGCTCTCTCGCTGCTCCTTGGCTTGTTGCATAGTGTGACTCTTCCACATCTTCCTCAGCTCCTCTACGTCTGTCTCTGAATCTCGGGTCGGTTTAGCCCCATCGGGGCTGCTTTCCTGACCCATGGCCTCCCCTGCTCCAGGGGCAGAGCTCTGAGGACCTGAGGAGGGGGCGACTCCTTCGGTCTGGCAGTGGGGTGGTTGCTGGTCGTCCCTGCTGGTGGGTGTGCTTGGCTGTTTCTGGCTGGGTTGTTTGGGCTGGGCAGTTTCGCTGGCTGGTTCTGTCTCCTCTGTATGGCTGCCCTCAGCTGTCTGAGGTTCCTGGAGGAGGGTCTGCACAGATTGGGACGAGGCTCCTGATGACCTGTCCTCCTGCTGTAGCTCCTCTGTTGACTGCCGCTCCTCCCGGATGGGCGAGAGCTCTGACTCGGTGAAGACGTCCTCTGAGATGGAGCCCTCAGTGCTGCGGGGGGCAGTGCTGGCGCTGTCATAACCCTCCCGCAGACGCTGATCCGTCTGATGAGAGCTTCCAGAGAACACGGCTTCAAAATCCCTGTGGCACAAACAGAGAGAATGAGAGATGCACCGTCTAGAAAATGATTATTGCACACGTAAAGGTCTTTACTGCTATCTCACAGTATTCTTCAATGGTAATAGCATAAATAATTATTCAGAGATAACGTTATATGCACTGCACAAAACTTAGTTTTGTCTGCATTTACATGAAAAAAAATACATATATACATATATAATCAAAATGGAAACTAAATTAAAATAGTTATGTTTTTAGATATTATTGTTAAGTGTCAATATTAATAATAATAATAATAATGTAAGAAAATAGTCATAATAAAATATTCTTCTTATTATTATTATTCATATTTAGAAGCTTCATTGAGTTTTCTCTGAAAATGATAAGGGTTTAATCAGACCACATTGCAATGCTCCATAAAAGGAACAAAAAGTATAACAATAGTACATTATTATTATTTTTTAACTAATATATAATTATGGGCTGAACATGACTCAATAGTTATAATATCATTGAATTTTGTAATAATAATAATGATAACAATGCTAATAATTATCGTTTCTTAATCTCCTTTTTTTTTTTTTTAGAAACTTCAATATTTTAATTAAAATATAAAAATAAAGACACTGTAAAATCTTTGAAGACTTCATACAACAACATAATATTAGCCCACTTTCAAATAACATGATGTTGTGTGGTGTTGTGAGACTTCGCTGGTATTGTACCATAAAATATGAGGTAATGTGACAACCATAACATGGTGTGCATGAAAATCAACTTTTTGCTTCCCACCACTGTGATGCTTCTGTGTCAAAATGCACAGCCTTCTTATCATTACTTATCATGTGAGAATCAGATGTGGCTTCTGTACTGCAGTAAAGCCACAGCCTGAGACTTCTGAAACACAAGGGCACAATGACGTGTGTCTGTCTGGATGGTACGTGGGAAGTGGATAGAAGTACATAATCAAAACCGTTTGGAGCAATTAATAAAAGTACAAGCAAACATAAAAGTGCGTAAATGAAAAGTAGGTCCCTCTGTCTGTACATCTGCAGAATCAAAGGCATCTATGCTTCACATCCACAACTGAGACCCTGCAGTGATCCCCGTCTGAGCTGAATAAAACACATCATCATTCATAAACCAACAGAGGATATAAATATCTGGGGGTGGAAACGCTGTTAAAATCATTAACTTCTTATTACAAATCGAATGGGTGAGTAATTCAGATGTAGGCGGCTGAATTCATGCTTCATTAACCTTAAAGTAAAAATCCATTTCCTCTATAATAAAGCTGAATGGTGGAATCTGAAATAATCATACAGAAGAGTGGTTCCTCATGCTCACCGCAGACAAAATACTGATTTGTCACATTTGAGAGATCGTCAATCTAGATAAGAGATCTGAAGATGAATCCAATTAATAACGTAACACAGCTGCAACTTTCATAATCAAAACCATTAGTCTGGTTGCTCAAGACATTTTTATATTTTTGTTTTTATGGCCTATGTGCCACCTGCAGGAGAGCCAGGACATGAACTCACTTTAGCATGTGAATCTTTGATTTGATTCGGGAAAAATGTTCGCAAATTCAAAATGATTCAGTTTGATTCATTTCAAAATGATATTGAATTTCGATTAATTATTTGATTCTGTATTTTATTAAATGCATCCATATGATAATTTGAATACTGGGCAAGTAATAGACGGTATGAAGTGAGAGGTCTTACGGTGGAATGGAGTCACGGATCTTGCTGTCAGTGATCTCTCTGTAAACGGCTGCGGACTGAACCTCATCCAGTGGACACATGATGCCGTACTCCTCACAGCCCCTCTCCAGAACCAGAGGGTCCGTCCGGTGAGGGTCAAACATGATGTTGTTGGGCGTCACCAGCAACACCCCGCTAACAACACCCTGTGACACAGGACACAACTACGTCAGATGATCAGCCACATGATTACACATCATGAATTACATCTAAATAATTATTTATATATACACAAGTATACTATATAAACAATCAAATGTAATATTTTATATTTCATAAAAAACTTTTTTTTCTTTATTAACAACCGTTCCAAAGTTTGGTTGCTAAAAGATTTAATGTTTTTTTTAAAGACATCTCTTATGCTTATCAAGCTATTTATTTGAGCAAAAATACAGTAAATGTTTACATTTTTTTTTAAATAGAAAGCAAAGCTGAATTTTCAGCATCATTACTCTCATCATTACTCTTTCTAAAATGCTGATTTGCTGCAACAGTGTTTAATATATATTTCTGGTGCAGGTTTTGATCAACACATTAATCAAAACATTTAAAGAGGAGTAATTTCCTGACAACTGAAAGTGCTACGAAGCCCACTGAATCATTCAGACGTTAATACTGACAACACAGCACAGGGAGAGGACTTTCAGAAGACTTATTCCTTTGCACAAAAGATGACAGTGGTAAAAGAGGAACGTCAAGTCTTTATTTTAAGTTTGAAAACAGCAGAAGTAACACAAAAGTAACCCAGAAAGGTAAGAAAAACTGAATTGTTTTTATTTTTTGGAATGGTCAATTACAATAACTGGCTCATAAAAGTCACATGTTTGTAAATCAGACCACAGTGTTCATGCTGTAGCTGCTCAGTGAATTAACTCTATAAATGCTGGGGTAAAACATAAGGGCAGCAGGCATGTTTTGACGGTGTGAGAGAAAATCATCTTCGCACTAACATCATTACACTCGCCAGGCATAGAGTATTCACTAAGGAGAACAGATCAGTGCTGGAGACAGCAGCTCAACTCCTACACTTAAAGCAAAACTTGGAGCTCCTCACTGTTTTGCAGTCTTTTGTTTCCCCAGAGGACAGAGGAAAAGCAGGGGTCTTATTAATGACTAACCGGAGGACTCCTTCATAAGTTAAGTTTTGTGCATAAAGCCGAATGCTGACTCACCTTGCCATCTGTGATGTACTTGCAGTTGATTTTGAGGAACTTCTCTGTCAGCGCCTCTTCTTCCTCCGAGGTGGAGGAAACCACACGGGACGGCCGCAGGGCAGAGAAGACGGGAGGGGCAGGAGCATCGGAGCGAGGAGGACCATTGGAGTCCTGAGAGACAGAGACGGGACAGATTACAGTGAGAAATAAAGAAACAACAGCCACTCGCCTGCATCACATCACCTCCAGTAAATAATAATGACTTTGGTTATTATATGATGATTACGTTTCTGACTCGATGGAGAGAATTTGACATCTTCCTCTCATCTTAACAACATAATCGATCTATCAATATTGAATTTTTCTGTAGTGGATTATATGGTACAGACTGTATCAAAGCACCTTTACAGAGCTCGCAGAACCCGAAATAGCAGAAGAGATTGTGGAAACTCTA
This sequence comes from Carassius auratus, assembly GCF_003368295.1. Lineage (NCBI taxonomy): Eukaryota > Metazoa > Chordata > Actinopteri > Cypriniformes > Cyprinidae > Carassius > Carassius auratus. The sequence continues at coordinate 5,059,422 of NC_039258.1, read as the reverse complement.
TGCAGACAGTTCAGATTCTGCTGTAAAGAGGCTCTGAAAGACAATACTGTCATTATTTAGCTCAAGTTAGCTCGGATCAATAATAGTGTGAAGTTAATCGATCAGCGTCAATGTTGCAAGATGTGATTCAGCGGTAAAGCAACAGTGTCATCATCCAGCTTTATTCACCTCATTTTTGTTAGATTTTTTCCTCCTATGAATGTAATGTTACAGTAATTTGATGTTTATTTATGATGACCTGTAGATTATATACACTACCATTCAAAAAGTGTCCAAATGAAATTCTTAGCAATGCATATTACTAATCAAAAATATATATGGTAGGGAATTTACAAAATATCTTCACAGAACATGATCTTAACTTAATATCCTAATGATTTTTAACATAAAAATCGATAATTTTATCCTATACAATGCATTTTTGGCTATTGCTACAAATCGTCTTATGCTACTTATGACTGGTTTTGTGGTCCTGGGTCACATATAATTTTTAACAAATTATTAAATCAGTCCAAAATATGAAAATAGAAAAAGAAATGGCTCCGGTACAATGTATATAATACATTATAATATTACAAGAGAGATCCATTTCAAATAAATTAACTTGCTATTCATCAAAGAACCATGAAAAAAACGATTTCCGCAAAAATATAAAGTATTGCAAGATAAGTTTTAGCATTGATAACAACATGACATGCAAATCAGCATATTAGAATGATTTCTGAAGGATCACGTGACACTGAAGACTGGAGTAATGATTCTGACAATTCAGCTTTGCATCATAAGAATAAATTAGATTTTAAAATAGATATGATCTTACATTGTAATATTTCACAATATAACAGTTTTTTTGCTGTATTTCTGATTAAATAAAATTAAAATGGGTGAACTTAAAAACACATCTTACAGAGGTCAAAACGTTTGACCAGTAGTGTATGTCAGCGAAAGTGAAACTAAAAACTGAAAAAAGAAACGTTTTGATCTCTTCCTGGACTGGTTCTGAAACAGGAAGCAGCACAGGACTCTGGGTAGTGGTGTGTGTGTTGGAGGAGGCATGAAAACTCACAGCCGACAGCGGGAGCAGAGAGTGGGTGCTGGGTCTCAGGCAAACACAACCTCCTGCCCACAGCTGTCTGCCTCTCTCCGCCACACACACACACACACATCTCTCAGAGCCGACTGGAGATACTGACACTGATGCACCAGTGCTGGGGTAGTGACTACACAAGAGACCACTGACTCTTCATGTCTCCTGCTCTTTCTTTCTCTCTATTCAGATCTGGCAGTGACAGTGTTTACAACAGAGAATCTGTCTCAACACATTATAAGGCTTTTGTGAAAATCTTACTCCTAAAACACACTAAGACACAATTAGACACTTACACACTATTTATCTGAATAACAGTAATTAAAGGCAAAGGTACATGATCAAGATACTTGAGTGCAATACCGATATGTAACACTATAATTAGCAACATTTTTCAAAGACATCCTTTAGTCATGCTTCAATTAATTATTAAAAGGATAGTTTATCCAAAAAGAAACATTCTGTCATCAATGAAAGTCAGAGAGGTACAATGTTTTTGGACCCCATTAAGTTTCACTGTATGAAAAGTATATAATATCTTGACAAAATCGTATCCAGCAACCGTTATAGATTTGAATGACATGAAGGAAAAATCATAAAGAGAATGTTTCTTTTTGGGAGAACTGAACCCTTAAAATGCACCACAATGCAGTATTACCACAAACAATCCACATTTGTAGAAATATTTTCAGAAAAATGTTAGATTTCAAGTTTAGAATATTTAGGAAATATAATATATCAACACTTTTCAAAGATTTGACACGATGACAATCAAAATCTGAATGTCTCCATGCCATTACTGTAGAACTGTATGAAGTGTACAGTATATCTGTGCTACAGATGTCTTGCATTAGATATATTTTTGAAGTATCTTAAACACAATACTGCAAAATACAGTAAAAGACATTAATAAAAAAATAAAAAAATATTATATATTATAAATATAAATATTGCATATTTTTCAATGTAATTAAAAAATGTCACATGGTCCTTCAGAAATTGTTCTACAGTTTACAGCTTATAAATCACACACAAAATCTGCGTATAAATAAAGACAAACATTTTTCCATGTTCAACAACATTTGCAATTAATATTTAGCATCCAAACCACTCCCGCCCTCCGGCCTTGACATCGCACATCCTGCGTGCCGTGACAGACCGGCCCACCCTTCAGATCCCAGAATAAGCAACCAGAGAGTCAAAACATGCCTTCATGAAACCCCGTTCACATTTAACACTCCCCGCCTCTTCCAAACACAGTCTGTCCTCCTCTGGCAGCTCAGGAAGAAGGCGTTCATCTCGAACAGCGCCGTGGGGACGGATGCCACCAGTGTAGCGTGCACGGAAACGCAAATAGCTTTGTGTATTTCCAGAACTGTGACGCGGCTTGCTGTTTATAGCTAGCTTCATTATCAAAGCCGTTATTAACCACCGGAATACAAGAGACACATCCAGTGGTCCCGGGAAGACATTAATTAGGAACTTAGTAAAAGTTTAAAAGAACAAATGACGCCTTCCCCACATGCTGTAGAGCTTAATTTACGATTTAGGGAAGAAATCACAGATTGGTATCTGTTCTAGGGATGTGGTGAACTACATAATTTAAAAACTATCTAGTCAGTATGTTTTCTGAACTACTTATAGACCAGTAGGTTTAAAAAAGCCCTGTACAATTGGGCATGACAGCAGAAGACGCATTTCTGAAAAACCTTTTTAGGTTTTGAAAATTCATTTTTGGCACAAATTTATGTGAAGTTGCTTTGGAAAAATGTGCTATCTGCCATGACAAATCATAATATATATAAACACTAAGAAAAATAAAAAAATAATGACAATCCATTTTTACAAAATAAAAAAAAAAGATTAACAAATATTTTTTTATGAACAAAAACTTAACTGATACAGTATAAAATGAATAAAAAAAATATAAAATGAAACAAAAATGTTATAAATAAAAATGAATAATATTTACTTACAAAAATATTTTATTAGATTATATTAAGATTTTTTTTTTAAAATAAAAAGACTTTAAAATAAAAATGTTATAAATTGAAAAACATAATAAAAATAATATTTGTACAAGAAATATATACAAATGACACGTCTTTTTTAAGCAAAAATGTTAAATGAAAAAGATAAGTGATTTTTTTTTAGAAACTAAAAGGTTATTAAAAAAGCTAGTCATTTGTATTTATATTATTTAAATATTATATTAAAACAAAACCTGACAAGTCATTTTTTTAAATAAAAAATTTATATAAATAAAAAACATTGTAAACAATGTTCACAAAAAAGAAGTGATTTTTACAACAATGTTTTTAAAAATTATATACAAATAAAAAAATTCAAAGTTATACAAAAAAAAAAGAAAAAAAAAAAAAAGTTTTCAGACCAAGAAACATAAATAAAAAAGTGAAGAAGGTGGCAATCCAGAATGGATGCTGCTCAATTCTGTAGACCAACCTAAAATGTTCCTCAAGTTTTCCAGTTTTGTTAAAATAAAGGGCATTTCAAGCACTTGTTTATCCCAGTAGCAGTCAATAATGACTAACAGACTGCCTCTTGCACAGGTGCTCAATTCATAAACAACATTACCGCACCACATCACAGCAATCAAAGCCACTTAATTACTGCGACAGGCCAGACTCAAGCACACAATGATAAAGTCTGCTGCACAAGAACAACAGCTTCTGAAGTCTTTGGGTCAAGAAAAACATGCATTCATTGCTTCTCCAAGAACATCTCATGATTTAAAAAAAAGCCACTGTGGGAGAGACAGATCAACAGATTTTCCTCTGGCTGGGTGACGTTTCTATTCGACATGGAGGAGGAGAAAAAGTGTAAAGTCTATCTTAATGTCCTCGAAGCCATCTGGAGCTTACCTACGCTGGGTTGATTTTACACGGCCCCAGTGAAATCCAGCCTGGAGGAGACCAGTAGCCGGATGTAAAACCTAAGCCTGGAAAAAGGCCACTAACCCTGACTGCAGGGCTGCACATGTGGGTGGTTGACATCCATGTGATCATTAGATCACCGCCGGACTGACTACACTCCACACACACCTTACAGTACTGTTCAACTTCACACACACCACATGTTCATGACTCATGTGCTATTAGTCTGAAGCAGTAGATGGGCCCTCAAATGCTTCACTGCTATGTAGCCATTATTATGAGAGCGAGTAACACGGCAGTCGGATGCTGTCAGCTGACTCGAAGATCAACAACAGCACTTTGAATCAACTGTCATCTGTGGATTTGCTTATATGCAGCTGTTTGCTGTGAAATATTACAACAACAACCTGCAGCTCCATCTGATGACCAGAAACGGGTTCTGCAGGGGAAAAGCCAAAATCTACCTGACAGATGTCACTGAAATAGGTGTCTACATTCTGCCTGGAGCCGTTCACATCCTTAGGTTTAGAAATGATTTGTTTCTATGGCAACGTGCAAGATCCCAAAATGGATCCATATGTGGTTTTGTTGTTATTGAAAGCAAAATACTTAATGTTTAATGACTGCATTAATTAAATCTTTAAAAGCAAAATATATACTATGGATAAAGTGAAATGCCATATAGGGAAATGTAGAGGTATATTACCATTTTTGAGGTCAGTAAGATTTTTTATTTTTTAAGAAAGAGGTCGCTTATATTCACCAAGACTGCACTTGATCAAAAAATGCAATAATTTTGTCAAATATTTTTACAATTTAAAATAACATTTTCTTTTTGAATATATTTCAGAAGTCATTCTAATATGCTGATTTGCTCCTCAACAAACATTTATTATAATTATCAAGGTTGAAAACAGTTGTGCTGCTTAATATTTTGTGGAAAGCAGGACATTTTTATCTTTGATGAACAGAATATTCAAATGAACAGCTTTTATATGAAATATAATTTTTTTTTGACATTATAAATGTCTTTTTTAAAATCAATTTAATCCATCCTTGCTGAATAAATATGTAAATTTCTTTCAAAAGCCTAACCTTTTGAATGGTATACATAATGTCACAATGAGCTGAAACTAACCATGAACTCATGCAAAGTGCAAATTTAACATCACACATAAACTCTGTTTCATGACGAGTAACACTGGGACAAAGTCACCTTTCCTGGTGTCAGCCAACACCAGCAGCCACTGGTAATTAACACTGGCTATCTCTCTAACACACACACACACACAGGCCTTCCTCCTCTTCTTTTCACCGCCAGTCTCTCACTCCCTCTCGTCTTCTCATGATGCAGACTAAATTTAGCATACAGCAGGAAGGGAGGGGGAGATCAGGACGATACAAGGCAAAAACTCCTCAGGAGACTCAATTCAAAGTCACCAGATTTCATAGACAGAGTCAATGCTGCTTGTATAGTCAGACTTCTGAATATCGGCATAAAGTCTGATCCACTCTGCAGCTTATTCTGAACAAGAACCACTCACTTAATACAGCTCAAGAACACATAGCCAAGTGTGGGTAACCAAGCTACGGACTTCTGTAGTATTTCAAGTCAAGTCTGCATTATTGTCAAGGTTCAGAGGTGCATGGGGAAAAAGAAGTCTGTGGTCACTGTCAACCGTTTGGTTACCAACATTCTTCCAAATATTTTCTTTTGTGCTCAACTGAAGAAAGAAACCACTTGAGGGTAAGTAAACCATGACAGAATTTTCATTTTATTTTTTGTTGAACTATCCCCTTCAAATAGCAGGGCATGAAAAAAACTAACATTTAAATTAATTACTTAAGACAATTTAATAAATAACTTTAAAAATAAAAACAACAAATAAATAAATAGTGTTCCTGTGGCTCAGTGGTAGAGCATTGCGTTAGCAGCGCAGAAGGTTGTGGGTTCGATTCCCCGGGAACATGTTAGGTAAAAAATGTTAGCTTTGTCACTTTGGATAGAACGTCTGCTAAATGCATTAATTTAATAAATAAAACTAAACAAACACACAAATGTTTACTATAGTATTTTATACCACTTGCACATTCCTCAACATATCCCTGTACCACGGAAGAAGCCTAACTGGCTAATATAACTACTATAACACATTACAGCAGCATGCACTTCTGAAAGCAAATAAAATGCACTCTGTGGTCAGCGTTCACTATTGCCCTTCATTACGCACAAACATGCCAGGGCATCCACTTTAATAATTAATACAAGCCCAGTCTGTAGCACCGCAATAACAGCTCCATAATTAAAAGATTGTTACAGTCTAGGAAAAGAGCTGTTTGCTTTACTAAAGTGCTTTTTTTACTCGACTGAATCAAAGTGCACCTGGGTGATGCTCACCCTGCCTTGTCTTTTGGAGGACTCTGTAGTGTGCATGGAGAAGGCTCTCTGGCTGAGGAGGTCAATGAGCGCCGCTGCTTGTTCTGAGAGCTGTCTACATAGACACCACCTTTTTAAGGGTCAGCACATGTTAGAAATAGATGAACACAAATGCTTCTAGCTACACAAGCTCCATTTTGTCATCAAAATGCTAGACAGAAATTTATAATACTTGAAAGTAGGTATTGCATTCTCAGAATTGCCACAAGGGGTGCTGTACTGAAAATGAGCATAAACCCCTTTCACACTGAGATTCCAGATAATACACATCAGGTAATGTGTCCTGGCAATTGTTCCAGGACCGTTAGATTTTGGTTCATTCACACTGCCAGTGATTTCCCGGAATCTGTGCGCGCATCGCACACAACCCGTAAAGGTCACGTAATGACACGTTACATCAGGGTGATGACGAAAACGTTAGTCGAAAACGAAAACAATAGGCACGTTAACTTTCACTAAAACTGCTGAATGATCTCAGGGTTCAGCGCGGATAGTGAAGATTTATTATACGCGACTTTGGGCTTTTTTTTTTTTTTAGTTGCGTGAAAAAATCCCGGGTTGTGTTTTTTTTGAGCTCATTTTTAAAAAATATGGTTGCTTGTTAGGGAAATCTGACAAGCAACTTTGTTTCTTTATTTATGTATGTAGGACTTTTCAATATTGAATGAATTGAAGGCTCCCATGTATAAAATATCTCTTGGCTTCTTGAATTCATTTTGTTACAGAGCTTCTTGAAATGCATTCTGGGATTGCTCTCTATGAAGAGAGAAGAGTGAAATTTTGGCTAAAACAAGGTGCCGTCATGTCAGAACATGTACGCCTACAATGCTGTCTAGGTAGGTAGCTGACTGGATTTTGTAGCAGGTCAGGAATCCTCATTTGATTCCTAGTACAGCACCTGTATCAGACTGCTAGACACATCACAGCCTTCTTTTCCCAGAGGAATGGTCTAAATAGATATGTGTGAAAGAAACTAAAAGGGACGGGAGCATCTTAGGCTGCGCGCACAAGTGGGCAGGTTTGCAACCGGCACCGTCGCAGCAGTCACTATGGAGACCAGGCGGCAGCCAGGTAAACGGGCCTCTTCTTTATAAGATGCTGAAGGTAAAGCCTTTTATTACAAAACAGAAATTCAACAACAAACCTACTGAGAGCGTGTAACATGAGCACAGTTACTCCACAGGAAAAAAGTAAGTGACCAAGTCTGGGCAATAAACAGAATATTCCATATTTTTCTAACAATCTTCATTAAATTAAGCAATTGTAATTGCAATTTGAATATTAAGTTATCTTATTGTCATTAAACATTAAACTAATGAAAAGAGTGATTCATTAGACAATTTTTATTTTTATACACACACATAATTTACATGTAGTAATTAATTAAATATATTTAGTTCATAATATATATTTATCAATATAAGCACAAATAATATATTTAATACTTTTATTATATTTATTGAATTACAATATATATGCATTGCATATATGTGTGTAACTATACACACACACACACACACACACACACACCCTTCAAGACATTTTAGAGCACGTTCTTAAATATTGATTACATATTTTAAAATCTCTATGGCCCAGTCCTATTCACCACACCAGAACGGTCTAATTTCTTAGGGATTTAGATGAAGTGCATAAGAATGAGGGCAAGTCGACACAGCTCATGGCAGATATTTGAATAGAGAGGGTGTGTAAATATAATGTTTGACAGTGAAAAACCACAGCCTTGAGCCAGGTGATCTCAAAACCAGCTCAAAAGCAGATTTACAGAATTACATCCATTTGTGTCATATAAATATTTTATGTATCCACCTGTTCTTCTTTGTTTACTATTAGATCAACAGTGATATAATTGTCTGGGTATTTAAAGTGAAGCGTGTAATTTGCCATGCATTCACCAAGTTCTCAAACAGTTTTCCTGCAGACTAACTGGGATACAGCTGGGTGTTTTACCAAAAAACTTGTTGACCTTAAGTTATTTTATTAAACAATTACAGCTCCTATTCCTCTGACAGACACAGACCTTAAAAACATAATGGAGAGTTTTTCTGCAAGACCGGCATTCTTCCTATCAGCTGATGGAAAACAAAGCACAGTGTTTCCTGACTAACAATGACAGCATCAGCTGTCAGCTCATGATTTCACGGATCCATGAAGTTTCTTTCACATGAATCCTGTAAGCAAGAAAGCACAAGATACATAAGCTTCTGAAAAATAGCCAGAGATCCCTCGGTGTGAACTCATGGCATTCGCAGGGCGTGTGTGATTGTGTGAGAGTCCCTCCAGAGCACAGGTTAAATGATGAGGCTGTGTGGTGTGAAGAGGGAAATGTCACATACTGTGGTCACTTTTTCCAGGTCAGCTTCTGAGGAGGTGGGAGACAGAGGGCTGCTGGGACTGAAGGAGGGAGAGCTGCCCGCACTGGACACGTACTCTGGATCAGGAACATAAAGAACCTGCAAACACAACCGCAATGGAATGCTTCACAAACACCAGCCAGATACTGCATGCATACACACACACACACACACACACACACTGATCTAGCTATGTAATTGAGGTTTGCCAGAATAATTTCAGGACATTTTTAGCGAACATTTTTAGCAAGTTTGTCCCCAAATGTAAAAGTAAAACACACACACACACATAGACAAAAGTAAGGTTTACTAGTATTTACCTAAGACTTCCATTATATTTTGTTTGGGCTGTCAACTGTTGATTGATAAATAAAACAATATAGTCATAATACCAATTAACACAGAAGATAATTGACTCGTCATTTTAAATTAATAATTTGTAAAAATGTTCCATTGAGAGATTAATAATAGATTTTTTTTCCACAAAATTACATTTTTAAATATAAGAAATACAAACTTAATAAAATAATTTAATAATATTGTAATTTCAGAAATATTTTATATGTTAAACATTTTCTGCGCAGATCTAATAAAATCAAGTCAAGTCTGCTTTATTGTCAATTCTTCCACATGTACACACAGAGAGAATTGAAATTGCGTTAGTTTCAGATCCTTGGTGCATAAAGATAACACTAACACAGTAGAGCATAAAAATACAGATACAGATAGATACATCATGTTACACATTCAGTGTTTTTCCCCAAACGTTCACTTAAAATATAACAGATTATGTTTGCGTGAATACCTAAATATATTTAGCCTGCTGTAAATCTGTGTATAGATTGTGTATAGGATTAGAGTCATCTTTATGAGAGCGCTTCAGATGACACATACTCCTCTCAGAAATCATACAAATAAAGACACTTTTAGATGTTTAATTACTATTTGGAGCACTGGGATCGCTAGACGACAACTTAATGAACTAATTTTTTGTGAAAATCTCAAATTATTCTTAACATTTTTCACTTTTTTGTAGCTCAAAATTAGCCCATGAGCATTACTACTCATTTTGCCAGCACAGGTCACACACATACATACCAAATCCACTATAATTGTATGAATTAGTGGTGGATTTGATATATGAACTCAAATAATATTGTTTTAGTGTTACTGAATGTAGTTTTAAGTGTTTTTAGGCGACAATGTACTTGTTTAGACTTCAAATGTGTGGTTTGTTAATAAAGATGATGTCTATTTGAAAATCTGCTTCGATGTTTTCTGACATGTTAGCTCCAGGGTGTCAGCAGCCTGTGGCCTTGTGCCTAAGGCCAAATCACAGCCGTGCCAATATACAGCCATACTGCATGGCTAATTGTGTGATACTGCTCATACAGACACACACAAATATATATATATATATATATATATAAAATATGTAAAATCATAGTCACCAACTTCTCATGGTAATTTTTTAATACTCTCCTGAACACAAAAACATTAAAATACACACATTTTTGATGAAATGTTTTCTCTCATGCCAAACTGTTAAGGCACAGAGAATAAATCAGAAATCAAACGTCTCAAAGTTCAATGCATCAAACATGATCTCTCCCGGTGCTCCTCAGATCTCTGAACACAGAACAGGTGTTAGTGTTAGTGTGCAGGGCAGTGGAGTCAGTGTTGAGGAGCTATTGAGAGAGCCGAAGCGCTGGGGAGGATTACGCTAATGGAAGGAGCCGCAGAGTTTGGTCACGTGATCTGTGCTGAGAGCCCTCCAGCTGTACTGTATCAGGTGGCGGTCGACCATCTCCAGCGCCTGACTCTATCTATTACCCTCTCATTACTGCGCTCGCCGCCACGTGAATATCAACGATCCGGACTTTAGCTTTGCTTAACATGTATTCGTGAAGAGACGCAATACTGGAGTGGTTTAGTAAGAGAGCGTTCATAACTGCTCATGCACTGACTGGAACAGAGAAGTCATTAATCACTCCATCTATCTGGTTAAATGTCATACTGGCCAAGAATTGATATGCAGCTGCACTATATTAAACAGTGAGAGACTGAATCTTTGTATAACGTGTGGTGGAGATCTTATGGTAAGGAAGAGAAGATTTGTAATGAAAGTCTGCAGATAAAGCCTGCCATGAATTCAGTTTAGAGTGTGTGATTTTTGTAACACCATAACCAACATAAAATGGCATTACTAACCTTTATTACTTCTGTAAAGCAATGCATTTCACAGCAAAACATGATATTTGTTTGGTAAAACAGGATATTCAATGGAGAAAAAACACACCTGACCGGGAACCACATTTCTGGAGAAGAGTTTGTTGAGCTGAACAAGTTCGTTGGGAGTTGTGTCAAACTTCAGCGCGATGTTGTTCAGTGTGTCCCGCGACTCCACCTGCACAAAAAAAAAAGCACAAAAACATGTAAAAAAAACCAGGAGAAGGGAGAAAAGGAAGATACTTCTTTAGGTTCCTCTAGGTGTACACAATATGGATGTTGTGCACTACCGCTCAAAGCGTTGGGGTCGGTAACATTTTTTAATAAAAAAAAAAAAGAAGTCTCTCATGAAGTCTCTCTTTGATCCAAAATAGAGTTTATATTAATTTATAATATACATTTATATAAAATGTATATTTGATTGTATTTTAAAATGTTTTTTTATTGCTGTTGATGCAAAGCTGAATTTTCAGCATCATTACTCCAGTCTTTAGTGTCACATGATTCTTCAGAAATCAGTCTCATATGATGATTTAGTGGAAAAGAAACATTTTGTAATTATTATTGTCAGTGTTGAAAACAGTTTAGCCAGCAGATTCCTATCCAGCAAAATAAAGTAACGTAAAATAAATATGCCACAAAAAACGGGCTTAAATTTGAAACAAAAAAGTTTTTTTGACCCTAAAACTAAGTGAGAAGACAAAAACCTAACAGCAAGACAAATGCTGCATGGTGTGAACATATTCTTCCCCTTTTGCACGCTCTGTGTGGAACTTATCGCAGCATGATCAATTCTACAAAACACTGACATGCTAAATTCCTCCTCTACTCTTCATACCACCACATCACAGTCCTCTAAACCAGAAACATCTGAGGACAGTCAGATGACCATTACACTGTAGGCAATGACTCAATGTAAAGGATTCTACATAGTTCAAAGTCTGTTTCCTATATCATGAGTCTCTCATGTGAGAAGGGCAGTGAGATGGTCATATCAGGAAAAGTATGCAAGCTAACCATTTACATTTGTGTCCCACAGGAATTAGTTTGGAACAGGTTTGGAACAACTTGAGGGTGAGCAAATCATGATTTTTTTTGGGGGGGGGGGTGGGGGGGTTTAACTAAACCTTTAACCCACTAAACAAAGACACAGCTCTTCTTCATGACACCATGTCTTGACAATTTTTTTTTCCATCTTACAGCATGAGCACTGTGTTTTTGAGAAACGACATCGAGATAAAAGAAAATTAACTTTGAAAAAGATGCATCAATATCCTTGTGATTTGAACACGAGCGCATCCTAAGAGGACAATCCAGAAAAAACACAGAAAATAAACATGGTTCTTTATGACTGAAATGGTTTACGTCAGCACAGAGTTTTCCCAGACAGTAAAAACTCTGAACCCATTCCCACTCTGAATCAGACTCTTGTGAGTTGTTTCTCTTAGAGAATGAAAGAACCCAACCCCCCTATTTGCACAGAAGTTTTCTGTTTGTCTCCAGATGGGAACGTCAGTAGTCGATATTCCCAATGCCCCCATGCTAGCGCCGTCCTTTCATCCCGTCTGTCTGGCACAGAACATTGATTCCCTGTGAGAGCCATTTGAAAACGGTTCTTCCGTGGGCTATTTATTTGTAGCTTCTGGACGCTTCGTTTCAGAGCAAACACAACCTGCCTTCAGTGGACACTAAAGCCTGTTGTTGTTAGATGGTGAATTTATGATTTTCTCTGCAGTCTAGACGTGCTCTATCCTTTTCATCCGTGTTTTTTCCTTCCTAACTCAATCTCTGACCTTAACAGGAAGTCCTGCTGAGGTCTGTCGTCCTCTTTCTAAAGGCAGCCATGGATAAAAATATCACTCAATATACAACACGAGCGGTGCCAGTAGAGATGCCAGCCCTTGCCAGTCGCTTCTGCTTGGAAAGAAGACACACGCAGCAGTAAGAGTCATCAGAACAGTCTAGACAAACTCAAAATTTTCCTGATGGGTGGCTCAAGGTTCCTTCTGAGAAGTAGGAAATGTGTACGGATCAAATGAAAGTCAAATGCATTCTTATTTGAGTTTGTAATCTTCTGCATACAAGTCAATGTCAACAGAATCAACAATAAAACTATAAATTAATGCAAATATAAGTACAACTAGTAAAGAAACACCAGAGCACATCAGTCCTTACACTGGCTTCCTGACATATATTCTTCCGGCAAGTAGTATACTTCTTTATTTTAACTATACACTGCTGTATAGCTACTTAACACTTAAATCTGCAGGCAGTGGCACATTATACAATGCCTTCAAACATGGCTCACCCATTCTGAATTAAGAACACGTCAAACTCTTAGATCATTAGGATCGACCTGCTATGTCTAGGTTTGGCTACAAACATCATGAGACAGTGTCTAGCTCTTTCACCACCCTAAAGCTGGGAGCAGTTTCCATGAGTTCACATGTCTCGTCAGAAGCAATTTTCAAGTCGAAACACATGCATATCCGCATGTATTATTTGATTATTAAAGTGCTCTACTTATACATTTTATTACACAGAATTACAGGTGCTTCTCAATAAATTTGAATGTTGAGGAAAAGTTTTATTTCAGTAATTCAACTCAAATTCTGAAACTCGTGTATTAAATAAATTCAATGCACACAGACTGAAGTAGTTTAAGTCTTTGGGACTTCTAAATATATCCCTTTAAATGTATTTTCTATAGTGGGGTGGGGCCGAGAGCCATGGGAACAGAGCGAGGCCGGTGGAGTGATTTGGAAATGAGCAACACCTGCTCCACTCACCGGTCTCGAGTCCCACGGAGGAGATCGGAAGGATACAAAAGAGGAGTGACGACAGTGAAGGACGAGAGAGGACCAGGCCTGGACTTTATTTTGTGTTTTAGTTTTGTTTGTGCGCGACAGTCGTCCGCGAGGGGCTGTTGTGCTGTTTTGTGTTTATTTTATTATTAAAGCTTAATTTGAATGTCCGCCGGTTCGCGCCTCCTCCTTCCCGTGATTGTGAAGTTTGTATATTGTTACAGTATGGTTTTTAAATAATTTATTTATGCATTCTGTTGTCTTATAATATAGCATCCATTATGATCCAGCAAATGTTTTTTTCAAGGACAACACCGATTTAACTTTCTTTAAATGCCTTCAACTCATTTTATCAGCAAAAACGGCTTTGAAAATGAACAATAACCATGAAAATGCATAATATCGGGGCCGATAAATGGTCAGTGGCCCTTATACACACACACACACACACACACACACACACACACATATATATATATATATATATATATATATATATATATATATAATAAAAATAAAAATGTGTTTACATAATATATGTGCATGAACTGTGTATATATACAGTATATGTATATATAAATATACACACATAAGAAAATGATTACATTACATATCAATCTTCTTTTGCATTACAGTAATGTTTTCTTTTGCATTTCAGTATTTCATGATAATAATTGTTATTAAAAACACTGCTACAATGAAAAAACCTTATAATAAGCTTTGTTTTCATAAAGTTTTTTGGCATGAAATATGATCCATGCATGGTATTAGTTTCATGAGATTCACACTTGTATGGAACACACAGTTCATCAAACTGGAAATGACATTCCAGCAAACGGTGCAATCAGGCAGAATGTCAAATCAGATGAGCTCCATACTGTGTGGGACATCACGGCTGCTGTGGCATGAGAGTTGCCATAGTGACGCTGTCATTACTACCCTCATGGCACACGCTGGCTAACTGCGTCGATGAACACTTAAAGAACTAATTTTAGCTCAGCAGTCTTGGCAAGATGTTGGTGCTTTCGCTTTCACAGGACGTAGATGAGCAAGCACTTACCATAGAGACATCAACCGTGCTTTGGACATTGTAATACCATGGTATTCTTTGAAAAACCATGGTACATGAATCTAAGCATTATCTGAAACCATTGGATCTCTACAGTACTTGTGTATTTGATGTCCCAATAGCCTGTTTTGGCAAATGCAGCAGGAGGTCAAGGGGCAACTGGTGAGCCTGGTCACAAACATTCACTGCCTAAAGCTTTTCACATTCACCCTAAATGCATTTAAAATTGCTCAGTGTGATAAAATCTCCTATGAGCTTCATGTACAATCAGAAATGTATTTTTAAGAGCTTAAGAGTGATTTTTGCATGATTTGCTGATGCTCAATACAAATCAATGCAATTATAAATATGCACAGAAAGTCTATTGATTTTGTGCACCGTATGCATCATGCATAATGAGACTATAAGCTTTAATCACTAACTACATGACTTCAGTGTTGTTCAATGACTTTAGACTGCTACTTAAAACAACAGACTCAGGAAGCATTAAAGCAGATGCTGAATCCTCACTGTTTCTCTATGATGAGATCTCAATCTCCCTCGCTCTTTCCTGGAGTCCAACCACTTTAATTGGCCAAAGACCAGCCAATGGTGTGAACCCGCTGACCCGTGGAGTGTTATTAGTGACTGAGCAGATGGGCTACAGTAGTTTACCTCTCCTTCAGCCTCTCTTGAGGTCGAGACTGCTTCTTGAGAAAAGAGCAATAAAGACACCTGGGGCAGGAGGCAACGCTTTCACACTAATGGAGGCAGTTTCTCTGAAAGTGTCCCAAAATGAAAACACTGTCATCATTTACAAATAATTTTTTTAACTGCTTTTGCTTATACAATTAGAGTCAATTGGATCCAAATCAACACCAGACCCCACTGACTTTCAGTGTACAAAGAAAAACAATAAATCCACAGAAAGAAAAATAGCATACATGTTTGGAATGACATGAGGGTGAGTAAATGATGACAGAATATTCATATATTGACTATTGGCTGGGCTATCCATTTAAAGATGATTTGTATGTTCAGGGTTACACATCATTTCCAATAATTATCCAAGCATCTTCTCAATATCGCATCCATCACTGTATCTTTGTTGTGGTGTTGTGTGGTTTAATGTGGAAGTCTGCAAGGCAAACTGGAAGACTGAGATATGAGTGCCATATCTGCCATCTCTCTCATGTTAAACCCCACACACCCCTCATCAACAACCGCCACAAACAGCCTCATGACACTGTTTATGCCCTGTGACAAATGCCCTGCTGTCGTCTTGCACACTTTTCACGCTCTGCGAAGGAAAACAAAGGCTCTGTCAATCACCTTCGGCCGACAGAGACGGATCTTCAGCGTGTGTTGGGGGAGATGGGTGTCAGACACCTGATCAGATCCGAGGGGAGAGCAGAAGCGTCTGGAAACAGAACCGTGACAGCAGAAGCAGCAGCAACAATGCTGACTCTGATGAACAGAGCACATCAACTACACCAGCATCCAATCCCACAGCTACCCGATGCCGGTTCTGAACCAGATCTGATGCCCCTTTTCCACCGATAGTGTGCTGGTGCCTGTCCAGTTAGTCTTACAACTGTATGAAACGATAAACTGCTCTGAAATTGTATTTGTTATAAATGTAAACAATGAGTAGAGGAACTCATGATATCAAAACAATGCAGAATTAAATGATCAAATCAAAATGACACAATTTAAATTTTTCACAATAGCTGATTAGTCTACTAGAAGTCTACTACTTTTCTTTAAATATATTTATATTCTTAATTTATATTATTATTTTTTTTATCAGCAAAGCTTTCCATTAGCAAATTGACAGTTTGCTTGCTTTACATTTAAATTTCTCAGAAAAGTGGTGAATTAATTTAGTTAATACTTTATATATATCAACGTTCAACAACATTTAGGGTCAGTAAGATTAATAAGTAATTAGTTCTTTTATTCAGCAAGAATGAACTGAACTGAACAAAAAACAAGTACATTTAAAATAGATTTGTATTTCAATTAAATGATAAAAATATTCTGAACATTCCATTTAGCAAACAATCTGGAAAACGAATTGGTTTCCACAAAAATGTTAAACAGCAAAACAGTTTTCATAATAGTGAATAATGATAATAATAATAAGAAATGTTGAAGGATCATGTGACACTGAAGACTAGAGTAATGATGCTGAAAATATAGTTTTTCTATTACAAGAATAAATGACATTTAAAAATACATGAAAATATATATGAATAACATTAGACGATATTGCTATTTTTA
Organism: Carassius auratus; assembly: GCF_003368295.1. Classification (NCBI taxonomy): domain Eukaryota; kingdom Metazoa; phylum Chordata; class Actinopteri; order Cypriniformes; family Cyprinidae; genus Carassius; species Carassius auratus. Next base: position 5,042,268 of record NC_039258.1, on the reverse strand, counting down.
ATCAAACTATATAGACAAAAGAAACCTGTGATATAAAAAAAGATTCCTAATGAAATGACTTTAGATTAGGGATGGGTCACCATGCTTACTGTCTACTGTGTAGACAGTACTGTGCTACTGTGCACCCAAATACTAACTAATCGAATATGAAGATTAACTTATAAACATATTAAGTTTTAATATTTTTAGAAACAGTGCTTTCAATTGCATGATGACAACATGCTGTGCTTTAAAAAAAAATGTATTTAAAATCATTGATTAGTCAAATCGAGTATTCATTCAGGTAGTCCTGACTAGTGGGCATTGCACATCTCTACTTTTAACGTTAACAAACCCGTAAGATTTGTAAACAACACGGTGTCCAGGTCAGTTTAAACATGGGCTGTTTCTGAGAGACTTCACCAGATTCTCTGACTGAGCGCTGGCTCCGGCATCAGCACCGGCACCGTTTTTGGTGGAAAAGCGGTATGATTCTAGTCTTCAGGCTAAATAACAGTTCTAGCTGCCAGCAGTTTCCTCTCCTCTGTCTCTTTCCACTTCCAGGCAGAACTCCAGATCTCCTCTCAACCCACATGCTCCTCTGTTACTAGGGAGAGAGCTGAGAAGCGTTGCCCGCAGCTGGAATTTGAGGGTCATTTCAAGAACATAACAAGCTGTTAAGACAGACAATCGAAGCTCTCTCTCTCTCTCTCTCGCTCGGCACAAACGCTCGCCAAATCAATAGAAATGTAAACGCAGAGAGGAAGGTCATTCAGCAAAACTCTGCTGGAATGCATGCTGATAAAAACATTTGCATGCAGACCGGTGAAAATAAACAGGCTGATGTAAACATTCACTGCTTTGTGCAGCGTCTCTCCATCCTAAACGCTGATGGAAATACACTTGCTCTCAATTCATCCCTGTGGATACACATAGAGCCTTCGTGCAAACTCTCACAGAACACATGTCTAAAAGTCCTCATAGTAAACAGCACCGGGATCAGATCTACAAGACACAAGCCTACAAACACACAGCACATGCACAGAAATAATAAGCAAAGGGATTGATCTTCCCACTTACAGAATACTCGATGGTGCCCTTCGGTCTCTGGAACGACATCCGCCTTCCATCCTTCTTCTCCGGTGTCTTCTTCTGGCCGGTATCTGAAAGCAAGCGAGGGAAGGTTCTCATTATGTTCATGTTCTGCTCTCCCCTCAGCTTGACACAAGCTGCCGAGCTCTCAGCCTCGACCGACGGCTCATCCGTCAACTGCGAGTGTGAACGAGCCAGAGAACGCAGCTTCTCTCTCTCGCTCTCTCTCTCTCTCTCTCTTACCCTCCCTGTCTACCTCCCTCCTTTCCCCACTGTCTCCCTCTCTTTCTCTCCCGCTCAGCACAATGACAGCTGATGTGTCTTCACCTTGCAATGCCTCCTGCTGCTGCAAACGCCTTAACAGACAGAGACCACCCTGACCTCTGAAAGCGAGAGACAGTGAGAGACGTAGTGCTGCCACCTGACAGTATCATATTTGTGTTGTGCTGTGATTCTGTGTGTCTTTGAAACCAATTTCAATGCCTGGCTTATGTAAAGCTTTTATGGCTTTGTTACGTATTGGCACTGATTTTCCAATTCAGTACTGACATCAATTAAACTGGGTTTGCACACTTTGGTGCATTTTGATGCCCATAACTATAAGAGGAATAAAACTGTTGTGAGAACTATTAGATACGTTCAGGAAATTACTATATGTACTATATGGACCATATTACATTTGTTAATCAAGCATGAAATGGTTACTACTGCTCAAAAGTTGGGGTTTGTAATTTTTTATGTTTTAGAGAGGACTCTTTACTCACTAATGCTGCATTTATTTGATCAGTGAAAATAGAAATATTGTAAAATATTTTACACTTAAAGGGGGCGATTTCAAGTTTTTTTTTCCTCTTTGGAGTGTTACAAGCTGTTTGTGAATGGATAAGATCCCTAAAGTTTTAAAGACTAAAGTCTCAAACCCAAAGAGATATTCTTTAAAAAAGTTAAGACTTGTGCACACCATCCTGAAAAGCCTCGTTTAAACACCCCCCCCCACATGTCTACATCACTGTTTGGGAAGATTTGCGTAACACCGCCCAAATGTTTACGCAAAGAAAGAAGTAACTTTGATTCTCGCTGTAGTATTGTTGCTGCCGCTGCCATGTTGTGGAGACGCTGTGTGTTTTGTTGTGAAAGCGAAGCTACTTTGTTTTACTTTGTCTAGTTGTACCCTTCCAAAAGAGGGTACAACTAGAAATCAGTGGTTAAGTTTTATTTACAACACTGTTCCAGAACAGCTTAAACTTAATATTTGTGTGTGTGCAACACATTTAACGGAGGACTGTTTGCTGAACCTACAATGCAATATTTAAAGGATTTGCCACTGATGATTCAAACACGAGTTTTGAGCAGTGTAAAATAGAGCTTGTTTTTTGTCGTTTCTCTGATCACAAAGGGAGACAAATGATTTCATGTTTACGTTCGCGATATGCAAAAGTCATTATAATTAGTTATTATGTCCCCACTGGACGCAACAAATGCCTCGTTTATAATGGGTTTTAATGTTTTTGTCTCATGCTGGGGGACAAGGCATCACAGTATCATAAGGGGCGTAACATTTCCGTCACATGGTTGAGAAAGTTGGCTAATCACAATGCACTAGATAGCTGGCCAATCAGCGTACACCTCGCTTTTCAAAAATTAGAGCTTTGTAAAAATTTCAGAAAGGTGGGGCATAGAGGAAAAACAATAATGTACAGTACTTGGAAAATAATGTTTTTTTTTTTAACCCTTTTAAATGCGTAAACACATGTACATATATTACTAACCCAACAGTAAAAGTGAAAAGGCATAGATTAAAACTAAAAGATCAATATCAGATCATTCAAATGCAGTTTGCAATCCTCAAACCAAAATGTATATCCAGCATCATAACTAATGTGTAAGCATATAGTCTTATGGGTGTGTGTGTGTATGTTCAGGATTATGAGAGCAATGTTAGCAATTCCCCCACATGATCACTTTGCTTCATGTGGTCCGTCCGTCTTCACATTAACATTAACTCCAGAATCTAATAGGTTCTGCACTTGTGACAGTGTGACATAGAGATGCTCGGCTGTGCAGCCATGAGTCATAGTCGTTCTGCTATTTCTGTGCTCACACCAAAGAGACGGCAGCGAAAGAAACCAGGCCAGCGCACGCACTGATACGAACGCTGATCTTTTATCCAGCACCTTCATGCCTCTGTTTGAGAGCGTAACCTGACCAACAGTGACAGTGGCTGATCTCTCTGTATTTACAGTACATGTCTCTGAATAAGACGTCTCATATAGAGCGCCTCCGAAATCAAGTTTTATTACTCTAAAACCAATTGTTGTGACATTTACAAAGCAGATCTGCACTCATTCCAAGGACGAAGTGCGATTCCCACATTCAGAGACATAAACATATTTTCTTTCTTATTTAGTAAACAGTATTGTTATTATTGCTTGTAATTAGGTTCAGATATTTGGAATTTGATGAGAACTGAAAATAATTCTGCAGTTTTACTTCCTGTATTGACATGTTTTGAAATGAAACAGGAAGTCCAGGCAGAACGTAACTAAAGGTTTAATAAAATAAAGTAAAATAAAAAGTTAACTAAAGCATTTTGAACATATTTCTTTTTAATATACGTCTGTACTCACACTATACACACACAGACTAATTTATATGTGTGTACTGTGTGTATACATTTCTTTAATGTCTTGAGCATCTTACACACTTTCAAGCTGCTTGATATATATATAAATATGCATGCTAGGGCTGTCAGTTTAACATGTTAACCTAATTAATTAGTTATGAAAAAATGCAATCAGAATATTTGACTGCAGTTAACGGACTGGCCCTGCCCCTGCCCCCAGACCTGTACTTCATCTTACATTTCATACAGCTGACTGTTGACAAATATGATGCAGGATAACTCCATAAATGCGGTTATGCTCTAAAATTCAAGATATTGGGGCAAAAATGCTACTGTATGAGTTTTTGTCTTATTTACATGATAAGGGATATCACAAGAGCAGCGAGAGCAATCACATTAGTGCTGTTTGCACAGAATATATCGAGTGCAAATGTGATTTTATACAACAGTTCAGTAAATACTGTTATATTTTAAACTTAATATCATGTTTTTGCTAAGTTTTGCCAAAAAAAAAAATATCTATAAAGCCACAGCGGAATCGTTGTGTGTCTGTGATCAACACAGCGGTGTTTAGTTTCTGAATGAATCTGCGTTTTCAACTAATCAGGTGAATCAATGATTCAAAGCACATTCATAAAGAGAGCCATTCAGGCCCTGTCCCAAATAGATCACTTCTTGTGCACTTGAGGTCTTACGGACTTACAATGGCCACTGCATGCATGCTTCTGTTAAGTCCACAAGACCCATTTGCCTTTAGCGTTCAAAGGATGCTCGCGAGCGCCCCCTTTGAGGTTGTTATAACATTTTTTTTTTTTGGCCGAGAAAAAAAATTATTTCACAGAAATGTCAAAACTGATGTTCTGTATAAAAACATTAAAAACTAATTGATGTTTATTTAATCTAAAAAAATTATTATTTTTTAAATGACTCTGACTAAATAGAGAATCTACTAATGGTCTATAATTAATATAATTCATATTTTACAAGACCCCAATAATAGATCGCAATAATATGCTAATGTCTGTGTGCTCCAGTACAACAGCAGTGACAGAGGAATGAGTCAGAGAGAGAAACACAGTGAGCAAACACACACAGCAGAGATAAGTTCCATGAAAAAAGGAGAAATTGTCTAGAATTGAACCCTCACATGTGTGTGTATATCGTCTGAACCAGGCTTTTCACACGCTGAGATAAGAGCTGCCACATCGAATCTAAGCAAAGAGCCCAATGTGTGTCTGAGAGACACCAAATCCATGGTCTCTGTGGCTCTGGATGGACACTGGCCACACACAGAATGTTCCAGAGACCATGGATTTGGTGTCTCTCCATCAACAAAATATGACAAATCTCTTGAATAAATATGCATTTGTTCTCAGTACTCATGACATACTGGGTCTGTTCATAAGTCCAGTGAGCTGCACTGCTTTCTACATAAACAGCTCACTGTGTTTTGGAACACAGCATTGTACTGTGGCTCACTGATTATCTAGTGTTTTGTGCTCTAAATATAAAAGTCTCTGCTAATGAGAACTAGCGTTCAGTGGTCACATAACACAGGTGGGAAATATGGGACAAGGCCACACGCTGTTCTCTTTTTCCATTCAGTGGCCAAGAAAATAATATTATTCTTGACCCAGATACATTTGTAACATTTAACCTAGTTTGTCTTCAAATGTAACACTAATTGTGCATGCACATTCACTAAATAAAAAACAAAAACACGTATACATCAGACTTTTGATTTTAAGTAAGTAAAAGCTCTCAAAAACAAAGCTGGTTTTATGCTAATGGTATATGTCCTTTATATATCTTTATAATACATTATATATAATAATATATAATAACATTTTAAGCATCACAATATTTAAACAAAAATACACAAATGAATATATTATTTTACAAGAGATTTTACTTTTTTTATGAGTATTTCTAATAAAGGACACATTAAGATGACAATATGACAAAAAGTGAGAGTAAAGAAACATTTACATCGTTAAAAAGAATTTCTATCTCAAATAAAAGCTGCATTTATGTATAAAGGCATTTGAACTTTCTAATAAAAAAATACAATAAATATAAAATATATACAGTTTTAAAAAAGCAGCGTAACTGTTTTCAACATCGATAATAATAAGAAATGTTTCTTGAGGAGAAAATCGGCATATTAGATTATATTAGAAGGATTTCTGAAGGATCATGACACCAAAGACTGAAGTAATGATGCAAAAAATTCAGCTTTGCATCCAATGAATAACTTACTTTTTAAAATGTGTTATAATAGAAAACAGGTATTGCAAATTGTAATAATATTTCACAATATTCATGTTTTTACTGCATTTCAGACCAAAACTGCAGCCTTAGTGAGAATAAGAGATTTAAATAAATAAATAAACTTAAACTTTTGATAGGTGAAATTCTGTTAAATGTCTTCAGCTTCTCTCACATTTTCAAGCTGCATGATTTGAGCTATCATTCACATCTGCAAAGTATCTCAAACAGTGCATGTTGAATAACAAAGCAAAGTTGAAGAGTCATGGAGGGGATAGACATTACAAACCTGACACTGCAATCAAAGTTGAAGAAAATGTATTTTTATGTATTTGTTGTGCGTTTCTTATTTGAGTGTTGTTGTCACACAAGGATGCAGAATGCATGCGACTAACTTCAGCGTGACAGAGAAAACAACCAGCCTTGTGTTAGTGGCAGCTGCAAAGACCCGGCGGATGTTATTCTTAGACCGCTCTCATTTACTGCTCAGAATGGTGCTGGAAACAAGTGCCCCATCATAATAAGCAGGTGGTACACACACACACACACACACACACACACACAGAGAGTGCTGGAATGAGAAGACTATGGCTGTGTGGAGACTTTGTTATTTGCCGTGCAAAGCTCTGCTTCATTTTAACAACAATGAACAAACAATCTGATTCACTATTCCAAGCTTAGTCTTAAAGGGACAGTTCACCCAAAAAGAGCCTCACATCATTCTAAATGAATGTTGTCACAAAAGGAGAAAAAACTGCTCTTTGCAAGAACATGAGGATGGGCAATAACAATATTATTATTTTTGATTGATATTCCTCATACATTAACACAGACCTGTACTAAACAAGGCATATTTACTGATCTTTCAAACAAAGCAACATACTGTAAATATATAAAGGCAATTGTGTGACAGCATTCGCTGCAGAGGATGACTCAACTTATATAATGCTGAGATACTTGACACGCTCTCTTGAAGTGAAGCCGTGTTCGACATCCAGCAACAGATTCGAGAAGCATGATGTTTGCAGTGATAGTGTAACAAACAGTCACACTGTCCTAGTATGAACTATATAACATGCTATTCTGACTGTAAAATGCATGCTTATTTAAGTTCTGACACTTAAAGCTGAGACGCCTTACGAACCTCATGTATTAGCAACATATTACTGATAAGAGTGCGCATAACAGTGGCAGTGCATTATGGAAGCATATGGGTAGCAATATTCAATTTGGGATGTAATATGCAAAATGACAATGCAATATGTAAAATGACAATGCATTTCTGTATTTACATTTACATTTTGCAATACATTTGTGCAACGTTTGTTGCAAAATGAAAATTAAATTACATAATTTTCATTTTCCATTTCATACACCAGTTTTAATGTGTAAAATTAATACTAATTTTAACGCTTTATAAATTGCTAAATTAAAATGAAAATCTATTATAGATATTATTACATATGTCTAACATGTTCAAGCAAAAACTGTGGCAAAATTATCATTTAAATGCTATTTTTCTTAAATGCATTAACACTCACAGTCAAGACACTTATGATTGCATTCTCATTCAATGTCCTGCAATGAATGTAGCAAAATTCAATGTTCACATTGAAAATGAATTCTGAGCCGATCACGTGTCCGCCCCCTCCCGCCATGTCAATCACCGTGTGATTCAAATCTCAAGAAGAGGATTCAAGTGAGAGAACATGGACAAGACAGTTGGTCCATGTACATTTTGATCATTTCGGTTTATGGCTTCAATATTTAATTCGCACTTGTGGGCGGAGCTGAAACGCTGCTTTCATCTGATTGGTCGAATCACTCCATCCTTCAGCTCGGTCTTTTCATTCTTTCAGGCAGAATAAGAGTCAGTGCGAGTGAAGCACTGTAATGTCTGAAAACACCGCTCACTGTTAATTAGCATAATATTTGAATCAGATGTAGCTGGGCACATAATTTGTGTGTATGAAATGGCAAATGAAAATTATGTAATTTAATTTTCAATTTCATTTTGCACCGAAGGTTGCATAAATGTATTGGAAAATGTAAATGTAAATACAGAAATGCTTTCTTATTTTACATATTGCATTGTCATTTTGCATATTACATCCCAAATTGAATATTGCTACCCATATGCTTCCATAGTGCATCATGTTTTTTACATTTAAACACACATTATGTAATATAATCACATGATTCGTGTAATCTGATTTCTGACTAATTCTTATGATTATATCTGTTTCAGATATGAAACAGGAAAAGAATTGCGTGCAATCACACTTTGTCATTACTGGGAGGGGAAGTTGGCACACCCACTTCCCACTTCATCACTCTCTTTACTAAATTTCACTCATATTTTTCTGGTGATATATTAAGAAAATGTTGTTTTATTTTTCTCTTTGAGATTGTTATCAGTTTAGCCTTTTTTTTTGCACTAGAAAAAGTCACAATTCAGATTTTCATGACCATATTCCATCCCCTCTCTGAAACTTAACATTTACAAGGGCTACTGTCCCTTTAAGACTTCTATAATAACTGAGACTGCTACATTCAGACTGTAGCATTATTTTAAAACCAAATTCATTTTGAAACCAGCTTAGAAAATTATTAATTTCTATAGCCATTTTTTATTTATGAATGTATAAACAAAATATTTATTTAAAAATAAAAATTATTATATAAAGATCCATATCAAACCATCATTATTATTTTTTTAAGGGAAAAAAAATCTTGAATACTTTCAGATAGAATTTTCCATAGTTTATTCAAAAAAAAAAAAAAAAAAAAACGCCTAAAAACTTTTTTTTTGTCATGACTTCTCACTTAAAACAGAGCTGCAAATATATGTGGAATGACCAAATGTAGCCAGTCATATGTTACTGTTAGATCTGACATCATAACCAAGATGATTTCTGAACAAGCTGTTATTGCTTAGTTAATGTTGTCCACATGGTACATCAGATTTACAATGATTCCCATTTCATCACATGACCCCTTTAGCAAAGGGAGAAGTAACGTGGCAAAGTTGCTCACTGAACCGAAAAGCTCAAAGTCCCCAGCAGTTGTCACGGCCCAGACTGTCACAGTAGCTGGTGTGTGTGTGAGTGTTTGCTAGTACTGCAGTTTGAATTCTGTGTCAGGGGAGATGCTGAACTCCACACGGCCTGTTCCTTTCCCTCATTAACACCCACCCCAGGTCAATTAATCAAACCCCGATCCTGTCAGTGACTTGGCGTGTGTCACCCGCACCAGAGCCTCTCATTAGCACTCACTCCAGGGTGACTAATCGCAGCAAGATCCCTCCATCCACTCGGTTATTGCTTTAGTGAGCACTATTTAGTTTGCAAATCAAATAAAGCAGTGGCTAAAGTCTGCCTGGTCTACACTGCTGTCGTGAGTTCAACTTTGCTCTTAATGTGAGTGTCTGAGAACCGCTGAAGATATTGGAGTTTGGTAGGAAGGATGAATAATGAATTGAACTGTTTTTGCTGATTAAAAACGAATCATTAATTATTAAAGTATTCGGTCAAAGAATATAACTAAAAAAATATGAGGAAAAAGGCAAAGGCTTTGTTTAGTGCCAGTAGTGTTAAAACAAAATATGTAAAACAGCATGCAATAATAAACTGCAGCTGCAGCTTCAATTTAGCTAGTGGCATTGAGATCAGATGATTCATTTAAACAAGGCCAGTGCAAAAATATTCAGCGATTCATTTACAGGTTCTATGCACATCATATAAGAAAAATCTATAATTTTTTTTATATATATTTATATAATTTATTATTTATATAAAAAGGACAATGTACATGAATCAACATTAAAATAAATGTAAATTCACTCAAAATAACCAAAAGGCTCATTTTCGTTCCTTTAAAAAGAAAATGAATGAGAACACAACAATATAAGCTTGGAATATAAAGCTTGCTAATATGCGGCTAAATAGCACATATATAAAGCACATAAATAATATAAGTACTATATATGTGTGTGTGTGTGTGTGTGTGCGTGTGTGTTATAAGTATACTACAAAAATAGTAGTATGATAGTATGCTATTTGGAACATATGCCTTGTGTTCCAGATTTTCATGTGGGAGATATGCTGCATGATTTCTAAGACACTTTCTAAAAAATGACAGGTAAAAAAACGAGTCGTCTTCAAATTTATTGGCATGAGTAAAGGGTACATTGGGATGAGATGTGACATCTAGCTCAACACTTCCCTTCAGCAGAGACGCTTTAACTATTCTTCATCTCACTGCATGTGGCAGCTTTAGTGCTAAATCCATATACTCCATTGGGAAAGCAGGACAAATAATGCAGGTCAGGGAAAAAAAAAAAGCCCCAGAGCGCAGGCTGGAGCTGAAAGATCAGCCGCTGTGCTGCAGGTAAACCGCTCCCTCGTCTTTGACGCACACCAGGCATGGATGCTTAGACAGAATTTAAAAGGTTATTGAACAGAGGGCAAAGTTTGATCCGTTGAGTGTCAACCCTTCCTGCTACTTTAGCATTTAGTCTAGACAAGTGCAAAATAAACACCGCTGGGGCCACAACGCTTTCGAACAATCAATGAAGTTCAAAGGTGATGTCGTCAATGCTAATGTGTCATTTGCCTTTTGGCTTGCATCCAAGTTCCAAACAAAACAGAAAGTTATCAAATGAGATTCATTTATTGAACATTTAATATGCAAAATATGCATTTCATCTTCTTTATACATGTCTATGTGTCCAGTGCTGATAAAATGATGCTCACAGGCTAAGTTTGAGCTATTTTGAACTTAAATAGACTTTATAAAAATAAACTTTATCTGAAATAAAGTAAAAGCATTAAAAAAAGTTAACTTATTTCAGTTCGTGGTCAATATAACACTTATTTTTTTATTATGTTTAACTTGATGTACAAAAATAAGTGTCACTGAAACAAACAAAAATGAATAAAAACTACATAAACATAAAAAAACTAGAATAGTGTCCTAGGACAGGTAGATTTACAGATAAAATCAGCACGCCATGCCACGCTAGCTTCAGTTCTACCTGTTTTGGCATTCACACATGACCTCTTGGGTTGTCACAGCACAGTACTGGCTAATGTGCCGAGGAATTAGTCTTAACTCAGTAATGAAAACACCCACACACCCCATTCATCTTTGGGGGTGATCTAGAAAAAAGCAGGACGCGTCTTGTGCCTCCCACGTCCGTCTAAAGCCAGTGCAGATGTATGCTAATGGACTCCCTGCGCTTCCAGCACGGCATCAGTGCGGCCCACTCATTCTTTAGACCGTTCCACTCTGGTAATGAGGGGCCAGAGGCGCTTCAGAAAACGCTGTGCTATTATTTCATTGTTTTGAGAGAGCATGCACATTTACAAATAGAATGACTTCTGAAATTCCAACACTGAGCACTGGGCTGATATAATATTATAGTGACTAATTAATTAAAATATCTGATCATGTTTATCAGGATTATAATATATATATAAAATGATTACAAATATGAATGAAAATGATTTGCTTTAAATGTAAAAAATGCTAAATTGAAACACCCATCAATCCCCAATGTGTTTAAGCAATGCTTCATATTGCAATGAAGGAATGTGATTTCCTACAGTCAGTTACACGTTACACAAGGATGAGCTCCATTGGTTTTTATCTCGGTGTTTTTTAATCCATTTATGCAAATGAGCTTACATGGTGCTATCAGCATTGCACCGCTTTGATAAGTGTTAAATGGTAAGGACAGCAATATTGTCTGCTGCATTTACCCTTTTATGAATCTAACTGAAGGTTGTGGTGAACTGACGGTGCAGTGCTATTTCCTGTACTTTGGCAATTTCACAACACAGTCAAATCCTTTCATTTTACTCTTCTCTGGCCTAGAACTGGGCTGTATGACCAAAAAAAATCTTACAGTATGTCAATGTTTATTAATATACTATACACAGTTTGAGGTCGGTGGGATTTTTTCAAAAGAACATTAATACATTTATTCAGAAAGGACACATTAGATGAATTAAAACTTGCTATTGAAAATTCAGTTATTATTTATTCCACGAATAAGAACTGACTACTGAAAATTCAGCTTTGCCATCACAGGAAAATAATTACATTTTAAAAATGTAAAACACAAACCACTGTAGATCTACTTATATATCTACTGCTAAATAAACAGGACTTCAAAGTCGCTACTGGATGACACGTCTATCATCATACAGCACATATCATCATGCCTCCCGGCCGCCCTCTGGCCTAATAAGTCTTTGCATTTTACCTGACACACAAGCCCACAGGAGTACATAACACAGAGTCTGCTGTCCATGCAAGAGCACTTGGGGCTTCTTCACAAAACTGCACTTCAGACATCATCTATCAGTGCCAATACAGTATGAAGGGTTCCTACAGAGTTTGACCAATAGAATTCCTTTGCTTTATCAGTTGGTTTGTGATTTTTTTTTAAATCAGTGAACATGAATTGAAAAATATTTCCTCATTATTTACATTATTCTAAATCTGCATGAATTTTTAACATCCATGTTATGCTAAATATTTTCTTTTTTGGTCACACTTTAGTTTACAGACAAATTCTCATTATTAACTAACCATTAACTACAACTTCTGCCTTAATAAAATCCTAATTTGCCACTTATTAAGAGTTAGTAAGGTTTAGGCGAAGAATAGGATTCTACGATCTAAAATATGGTCATGCTGCAGAATAATGTGCTTTATACTAATGAAAAGTCAATATGCTAGTAATATGCATGCTAATAAGCAACTAGTTTATAGTGAGAATTGCTATACCAACTTTGAATCACATTAATTATTGAAATTATTAATAGAAGTGAATGAAGACTGGCCACATAGAATATCTGTAATTTAAAAAAAATAAAAAGTTGTGTGTCACACTTCACAACCAAGTGAAGCAACTGCAAACATCTACAGTTTATTAAATATAAAGTTAATATAAAATATATAGCCTATTTATGATCAAAACCAAGACAAATATATATTAGAGACATTTATGCACTTTTAATATATACATATATATATATATATATATACTTTAAAAAATATATAAGGAATAAGGAATCATGAATGTGTCAGCACTTTAAGCAAACAAAACTAGAGCTACAACGCAGCAAAAAACTTTACAATACCAAATGCGTTTACGTGCAGGTAAAGCCAGGATATGAACTCTTAACTCTCCCTCACAAAAGGTCAACAGTCAAATGCAACGCAAATACAAATGCAGAGGAGGGCAGTGGACACGTAAAAACTCTCTTAATAATAACTCACTGTAGTGCTGCAGTCATGTTGCACTGTCAGTATTAACAGGCGCGCACAACTGTAACTTTTCAACCCGTTTGTAAAACTTCTGAGAGGAACACAAAACTAATACCTGCAGTGTGTGTTTCATGCGCGTTCTCCAGAGGCGTTTCTGCATCAGAGTAGTCTTTAAACTGAACTTCTCTCACGGTTACAGGCCAGATTTTACCAGCAATCGCGTCTCTGAACGACTGAATATAATCCATATTCAGATCTTCCCCAAAGCATGAACATTTAAAAGCAATAAAAACGACGCAATAACACCGAGTTACTTGCCCAGAGGAGACTGAAACACGCGAGCAGAAGCAGGAACTGAAACTGACAGCAAGCCGCTCAACTTTTTGCCGTTCGTTGCGCTACATGATTTACGCACGCACGCACGCAACGTGACACGACGCGAAAAACACTGCAAGTGATGCAATGCTGACGGAAACAAAGACTGTGATTTGTCAACTGCATGCGACGTCAGGATTAAACGCGCGACAGACGCGTCGCGTCGCATCGGTAGCCATGTAGTGAAAACGACTGAAGGCGCTAAAAGTTATTGACACATAATTTATGTGCATACAACTCAGTGTTTGAAGTTAACACCAAATTAATGTTTTGAAGATTATGTCCAATCATATTTACTGGCTTGTTTTGAGTTCGTAAACTCGTAGGGTTTAAAACAACATAGGCTAATACAGTTTTTAATACCGCAAGGGAAGATTATATAGGCCTAAATATTATAATAATCATTTAAAATAAATAAACACATACTTTTTTTTACACTTACATTACTTTTTATACACTGACACAATCATAAAATAGCTCTGACACAGAAAATCACAGTAAGCTAGGGCTATATGATTTTTAAATTGTGGTTACACAAACAAAACACACCAGCAAACACTGCTATCACAAGATCGCATAAATAACAGCAAACCTTGAATTCAGAGGGGGTAAATTAGGCAAATATGCTGTAATTATGCAGAGAGTCTCAATTCTATTTTAACTTGATGAAAGCAGCTTGCAGGGAAAGCGATCAGAGGATCTCCACCTCCCCAACCACATCTTTACAGCTCATCTGACGATATGACAGCCACTGCTAATTGCAAAGATTGTTCAGTGTCTTTTTAATTCATCAAGTTAATTACATCCCAAGGGGTGACAAATGAAATGGGCCTCTCAGACCAAATTTACACAGATCCCAAAATCCCCAAAAAAGAAGTGAAACTCCCTCTGCTGGTCAGCCATAATATATCTGTGCCACCTTCGGGCCAGCTGAGTTGGCAACAAATATGACATGCATGAATTCAACTGCTGACAAGACTTCCCTTTGTTGTGAAAACAAATGAAAGTTCTCACAGAACCCTGAAAGTCCAGACGTCTGGTTAAAACAGCTGCGTTTAGAAGAAAACTGAGCACAATGAAGGTGCGTCTGATGGATGGATGAAACTATTGAGGTCAGCTTCTTCCTCCTCTGGTATTTTTTCATTTCTCTTATTGGTCATTTTAGTGCAGGAACTATAGAGTAATCCACCACATCAGTGTCATTTTAGCAGTATTATAGTACTCATTATTATTTTAAATGGCTTTTATTTTTATATTTTTCAATTTTTGTAATGTGCCATTTTTTATTCGTTTTAAAAAATATTTCTATATAGCTTGAATGGATTTTTATTTTTATTTATTTTATTATCAGTTAGTAGCTACTATTACTTCTAGTAAAATTACAGAATGCATTTTTAATAGTTTTACTTCAACAACTCTACTGTCCGTAATAAATATTCATCATTCATTCATTATTCATTAGTCATTATTTCCTCATACCCTCATGTCATTCCAATATGTTTTTTTTTTTTTTTTTTTTTTTGGAATTTTTAAAAGAGAAATTTAGAACATTATTGCATGAATAAGAACCTAAATATCTGTTTAGGTTTTCCTTGCAAAAGCTGCCTTCAGAATACAGCGCTCAAATCATATGGGCTATACTTTCATAGTTTTTTTTTCAGTCCTTTTGGTCACTAGTATGAACATTATATGGAAAATAGTATTTGATTCCACTGAAAATACAAGTATATGGGTCTGGTGATGCTTTATATTTGTAGATGAACTTCTGTACACAGAAGCTAAAGGACAGTCCTTGTTGTGCTGTAATTGCATGGAAGTGTAAAAACCGCTGCAGGTCATTAAATTATTTCTTAAATGATAAGTGAAGCGCCTTTCAAATCCTTCTTGTGCTGGGTCCAACACAGATACACTAACATAGTATTGATTTGAGGTTCTCCACAAGCTCGGTTGTAATTAAAGAACAGTTTAATTTGTTCGGCCCTATGAACGATCCACTATTCTCATTAAATAGAAGAGAAATAAAATAAGCGTTATTAGCTGAGGGAGATTAAAGCAGGGCTTTCCTCCCTACCTCTCAGTGAGCACAGTATTCATGCCGCCTTCTATTTCAATTTCCAGAATGGAAGTGAGTCTGGGGAAATAATAAGCAGCACACAGAATTAGTTCATTTGTTCTCCATTAGATATTTATAGTGATTCATCAAATGTTCCAAACCAGAACGAGGCAGGATTTTTCTAGATGTACACACATGTATCATCACTGCAGCCAGCAGCATTTTATACATACCTAATTATCGAATACGATCAACCAGGGTCTAAAATGAAAACTCAAGCAGTGCCATGCAAGAAAAATTGCCTTTGATGAGTAAATTAAATGGAGTTCCTTTCTCAATCTGCTCGTAACTTCATTAGGAACTGTAACATAAGGCTTAAATCGAATTGTAAGAGCAGTTCCACCCTCGGTGATGTAAGAGACGTGCAAAGACATACAAACACTCAAGACCCAAGCAGCAGCATCTTCTGCTTTTGTCAAGGGCCTTTTAGGATTGTCCTGGGCCCTGTGAATTTATGCAGTTTTTGCTGTCGCATATTTAAAATGTTTTTAAAATTTTCTTTCTTTTATGTCGAGACAGAAATGAATACTTTCATTCATTCAACAAGGATGTGTTACAGTACAGAACAAGATTAGACTAGATTTCTATTCGGAATAAATGCTGTTCTTTTAAACGTTTTATTCATCAAAGAATCATGAAAAAGTATCACAGATATAAAAAGTTTCCAAAATTGATGATAAATCAGAAATGAGAATTTCTGAAGGATCATGTGACGCTGAAGACTGTAATGACTGATGAAAATTCATTTTTGTATAACAGGAATAAATCAAATTTTAAAGTATATTATTTAGTAAATTGGAATATATATACCATTATTTAATTTTTTTTTATTTGTACTGTTTTTTTACTGTATTTTTGATCAAATAAATGCAGCCTTTACGAGCAGAGCATTAAAGACTTATTAAAGAATATTTACATTTTTACTTATTTTTTAATAATAAATTGTTATTTTATTTATTTAAATTTTTATTGAGCAAAAATTATCTCTGCAATTTTGTACAGGCTAATATATATATATATATATATATATATATATATATATATATATATATATATATATATATATATATATATATATATATATATATATATATATATATATATATATATTACAACATATATATTGTTTCATAAGTTTTATTATATTTTATTAAAATAAATGTTTAAGAAGAGATACTGTAGAGTAGATGAAAAATAAATCAGGACCTGAAAATGTAGTGACATGCTGTATGGAAACGGGTTCTGGACCAAATGAGAACCATAATCCTTTTCCTTCAGTCAAGACAGATCTCATTACTAAAGCACAACTGCCATCTCCACACTGAATGTGTCCAGACCCCACACACAGCAGCACATCAACACAAGGATGAACATCTGCACATTACCCTGAGCTTCACAGTTTACAGGCCCAATTAGACAGACACAAATAGAGCAAAACCTCACTCCGGCTGGGCAGATGCAGCTAATAGAGAAAGCAGTGAAGCTCTGCTGCTGTAATGAACGAGCACTAAATACAATCAGATTACGCCAGACAGACCGTCTCCCATACGACAGCTGGATTTGTGATAAACGATAAAGTGAAATGTTATTTATGACACAAAATGTGGTGCAGAGGAAGGAATCATAGAGATTCTGGATGAAGAGATAAAAGACCAGCGAATGGATGTATGACGTTCAATGCCTGAGACATTCATTTCCTTCCATTTCACTTGTGTGGGATTTTTCGGGATGGTAAATTGCTTTCTACAATCCCAGTGCAGCTCCCTGCTGAGTATGAAAGCGCTATGATAGAGATATTTTAATAGGGTCTTGGGAAAACTGGAGAAAAAGGAGACGGATTCATTTTAATGTATCTCTTCAAACAAATGATTCAGTGATTAGTTTGGTTTATCACTCACAAATGTTCAAGGAAGTCTTCAACTCATTTTACATGCCTTGAAGTGTTTAGAAAAAAAAAACTATACTAAAAACCTAGAAACTATACTAAATGTTATATTATCCATCATGATTTCCAAATGTAATATTGTGCACCAGTGAAAAAAAGAAAATCTGAATTTGTACAAAAATTTCATATGACCAATGTGAAAAATGTACTTATTTAATACTTAAATAATAAAATATTCCCTAATAGTTGATGTCAATGTTTGAATGCTATGCTAAATGAATGCTAAAAAAACAGTTAGGGGTGCATCTAACTTTAAATGAATAAAAACGTTTAATGTTCATTTTGTGGGAGAAAATAAAAGTGAAAACATGCCAGAAATTTAGTTCCTCTGACTGAGAGGGAAAAAAAAATCTACATTTGTATTCATTTTAATGCAAATACATACATTTTGAGAAACATATTGAATATCACTATAAAGCTGAATAATATAAAGGCATTTTTTTTTGCAATATATCACCATGCCCTACAGTTTGTTGTTGAAATCACACACTTCTCCCGAGGCACAGCATACAGGTGGAGCGCTTGGCTTTCACGCAGGTGGATAATGTGCTTCTGTTCAAGTGTATGATTGCCTCAAAGACAAAAGTACTGCTTTCCCTCTCTGAGATGACAGCACCATCTAACAGATGATTATGCTGTCCAAACTGCACAGAAACTCATGAATATTCACAAGACAAATGCAAATGACTCAGTCTGGCCTCAGAAGAATCTCAGAGAATGAATCATTTCACCAATGTGTAAAAGTCCCTCAACTGATGCATTAAACCTCAACTGAAAAACCTACTCCCCGCTGATCTGAGTTTAAGGTCTATTAGTTTGAATGTGATCACTCATGAGAAGCCTGAGTCAGATCTTCCCATCAGGGTTTTTAACGCTGTGCTATTTTAACTTCTCTGCTCAATTGACCTCAGAGGTTGTTCAGCCATTGCTGGGAGAACCAGGGACTGCAGTTACACAGCATTCCTCAGAAACAAGTTTGACTGCAATGATGGCAATCAATCAACTGCTAGACTCATGTCACGCTAACCAATCAGCAACTGGACCCTTTACATGGCAAACAAATCAGCAGCTAGACTGTCATCACAGCAACCAATAGCTTGATTCAGCCAATCAACTGCAAAAAAACACACACACGCTGCTGTAGTGTTGTGAACGTGCTCACAACAGACCCGGAAGAGAAGACGATTCTGAATAAACTCATTATTTTTGTTATTTTTGGACTAAAATGTATTTTCGATGCTTCAACAAATTCTAACCGACCCTCTGATGTCACATGACATGCAAGAAAAAATTAATAAATTGTGCACATGATTTACTAATTTGTTCCCTCAATGTATACTAAAACGTGCACACGATTACTATTGTGTTCCCCGATTTGCTAAATCGTGTACATGATTTAGTAAATCGAGGGAACGAATTAATAAATTGTGCGCACAATTTATAAATCGAGGGAACGCAATAGTAATCGAGTGCACGGTTTAGTACATTGAGGGAATGAATTAGTAAATTGTGCACATGATTTATCCTACTATTTTTTCCTGCATGTCATGTGCAGGGCTCCGTACACTTGGACTACTTTGATGATGTTTTTCTTACCTTTCTGGACATGGACAGTATACCGCACATACATTTTCAATGGAGGGACAGAAAGCTCTCGGACTAAATCTAAAATATCTTAAACTGTGTTCTGAAGATGAACGGAGGTCTTACGGGTTTGGAACGGCATCAGGTTGAGTCATTAATGACATCATTTTCATTTTTGGATGAACTACTCCTTTAAGTACTAAGTAGTATTAATTCAGGGTTAGTTATGTACTTACTATATGGCTAGGGTTAGGATTAGGGTTTGGTTTAGAGTTACTTGCATGTAATTATGCACAATTTATTGTTATTATAATAGTGTATAGCATGTGTAACAAGGTCACCCTAAAATGAAGTGTTACCCAAATATTTGACATAAAATCCTAATGCATTAAACAAAAATAATAATTAAATATGGTTTGACTTTAATATTCAGTAGCGGAAATGATAAGCCTTTTATCGTCAAACTGTGTTCATTTTGGCATTAGGATTTTTTCCCCCATCCAGCGCAGTTTTTTTTTTACTTCTGTTGTTGTAGTTATGTCATATCTGTCCTGGTTACAGAGCACAAATGGTTTCACTTCAGAATCACAGGAGGGTTTAGAATTCACCTGAACAAACAGCCGACCCGCTGGGAAAAGCATTGTGATTCTGAAATGTTGATGGGTTTTTGGCTCATCAACCTGGAAACAGAATACGCAGTTAGCCTGGTAATATGCATGAAATCTTGATTTGAAAATGGTCTTGTAAAATGGTATCCGCTCGTTCTTAAGATATACTGCAGAGCCGAGTCTCTTACTACGGTAATAACATACGACTGCACTGACTGCATGGGGTCTGCTTTACCAGAGGACTACAGCCTCCACAGGCAGAGGGTTTAAAGAGTAGTAAACCCTGCAAAGTCTCAATTAGTCTTTGTCAAAGGATCAAAGGATATTTATAATACCCGAAGAAAGCCTACCATTTGCATTAAAATTCATTTCAATGGCTGTACTACTCCCCCCCCCCCAAAATAAAACCTGTCCAAAATATACTTTAAAGTAAGTTTAACGTTGTATTTCTTCTTCAAACCGAAAACATATTTAATTTAAACCTGATCTTAAACGTCTATTATTATATATTCAACATATTATATATATATATATATATATATATATATATATATATATATATATATATATATATACTGTATTAAAATATAAAAGAAATACATAAATATAAAAAAATAGGAAATATAGATTAATGAAATTGTATTTTGAAATCTTAAAATTTATATATATATTATGAATATATAATTTTTTATATTTCGAAATATATTTACAAATAACAAATACAAAAAATTACTTGAATTTATTTTCATGTAAATGTATTGTAAAATCTACATTTCCACAATTATTGGCAATTTTTTTTCATATCGTGTAACGTAACTTTAATTTTAACAAAACAAAACAAAAAACAAAAAAACAAAAAGAGTACCTAAAACAAATTCATCAGAAACATATTTATGTGTTAAAATGCAACAAAGTTTTGGCCATTTTTGCTATATTTTGAAATATATTTTGGACAATACTGAAAACGTAAAGTAAGTAATATTTAAGTGTAAATGAAAACTAATATTATTTATAATGTTACAAAACAATAAATCTAAGGAAGGGTTGGGACTAAAGCTTCTGTACAGATTTCATGATTCAGACCAGACTACTTTTTCATGGGAGGAAGTGTCATTAATGAAAGAAAAAAAAAATCCTGAATTAAAAAAATAAAACAATTCTGTATTTGCAATATATTTATATATATATTTGAAAACATATCTGAAATCATCATTGAAGTTATGATCTGAAACAGTGGAGCAGAAAAGAAGTAAGAAATGCACTAGAATCTTTATCTGACCATCAGACCATCAGCACTAGCATCCAATTTATTAAAACAATAAAACCTGAGCTTTGCTCTGTCGGGTGGTCAACAAATAACCCAGCATGAGTTGAGAGGGCAACAGAGATCAGGCTGATGTAAACAAAACACGTTCAATCTTATGCTAACCGCTGTGTCAATATCTTCTCCTGAACTCTGCAGGGGGAATTAATTGCTTTCCCTTTCAGAAGGACATGCTCATATTTTTCATCATTATGTTAAGCGCTGGTGCATGAATTATAATGGCCTAACGCCTGTCTCCTTTCATTCCTATGCTGATTAAGAGAAAAGAAACGGACAAGTGGCTGTGATAGAGAGGATGGAGGTGGATGTTGGAGGTGAGAGGCTCGGGGTGGCTGAGGGTAATCAAGACAATGAGGCCACAGTCACAAAGTAAGATGTCCCAGTGTGATTGGCACTGCTAGAAGAGAGACATCTGAAGATGATGAGGAGGTCTCACAGATTGCACAGGCAAAGCAGGCGCAGAAAGACACCGTATGATGAGCGACCCTTCAGCTGATTTGGTATAGTAGTTCTTCCACTGCTTTAAACGGCTCTTATAATGGAAAATGATGTGCTCTTTGGATATATAAGCATTTGATTTAGCATTTACTGCTAAACGGTTACATATTTAGAGATTCGGCATGTTCAGATGATGCATCATCCAATATATTATTGATGGAAAAAGATGGAAGCATTTTCTTAGTTTTTAGTTAGTTCTTATAACAAACAGAAAATCATGAAAGAGTGGCATTATCTTCTAATAGTTAAGATGATGAAAGCTTATCCCTGATATAATTAGCATGAGGCAAATGGTGTTCATACCAGATACTGACTGGTTTCAGACCCCCCCGGACCACCCAATACAGTAAAACTGCACATTTTAGAGTGGTCTTTTATTGTGCCGCTGTCGCCTCTGGCTTGCTTAGTTGGGGACACTTATTTTCGTCGACTTGATTGCACAGATGCTATTTAAACTGAACTAAGCTGAACTATTCAATGATGAACTGCCTTTAATTGAAAATTGAGCGTTTACTATTGTCATTTTGCATTATTGACACTATTTTCCTATTTAATACAGTAAAGCTGCTTTGACACAATCTGTATTGTTAAAAGCACTATATAAATAAAGATGACTTGACTTGACTATTAAAAACATATCCTTTTTTTTTTTGTTTTGTTTGTCTAATCAGCCTTAACCATAAAAAACATTGAGTGATTATTTGATTTTAATAGTCAGTGAAACTTGACTAAGATCATAAATAGACTCAATCCACAAATGTATTTAACCCTGAATTAAAAAGGATTATTAAGCACTAAGAAGAAAGCTGCAGGGTCTTGTTAAGTTTGTTAAAATTTGATTTAAGCTTTTTGGAAAAGTGATAAGAAGGTTAAAAAACAATTATTTAGTCATTCAAGAATGGTCTGTAAATAAGCTCATATACAGCATACACAGATACAGAAATCTGTCTGATGTGACCATGTACAGCAAATGCATGCAGAAACCCAAACAAATATCAACTTTTATGAGGACTAGCAGATCTTATATTTCACAGCGAGGTGTTCAGTCGATAAGATGGCAGAACAAACTGCTTACACTCCCTTTAAAATCCCCTTAATCAATAATAATCAATAAAATTCATCCCCGGCCAGCACACTGCACATGAGCCGAGCTCAGAGGAGGGACAGAGGCAGAACTCTGACTCCGATAGATAAATTGCTTAAATCAAGAGGGGGAGGCCCTGCTGAGAGAGAGAGAGACAGAGGCGTAACTATACAGCACGGGTTATAAATCCAGCGGCACCAATCCTTCCGAGGGGAATGCAGCAGTAAATTCAGCCCTGGATGCAGAACCACCTCCAGGAAAGCAAACTGTTTTTATTCCACCCCACGGTCTAATCCATGAATCTCTCGGCCTTCGTCTGGAGAAGTGCGGTGACTGCCAATCTACTTAGATGTAGAGAGAAGTGAGAGCAGTGGAGGAACTTAACAAAAGTATCACGATGCCATTAACTACATTTTTCAATAGCAATATAACAGAACAAGTGCTTTCAAAAACAAGCAACTTTTCCAAAAACATTATGGCAATATTTGCCAGAAAGATTCATCTGTATTTTGGTTCCACTGTGCTGCATGTGTTTTACAGTCAAGAAAGCTGAACTGGTTTCCGAAAATATATACGCTATATCTTTCAAATGAAGCACTAGGAAAGTTTTATTCTTTTTAGTGATTCAGTTCATTAAGATGATTCATTATAGTTCACATCATAGTGTGAACTATTTACTATTTTTTTTAAAACAAGTACCATTTGTTTTATAATGTATTTGAAAGAAGCCTCTTACCTTCACCGTTAAAGCTGCATTTATTTGTTCACAAATACAATTAAAACAGCAATATTGTGATATATTATTACAGTTTAAAATAACTGTTTTATACTTTAATTTATTTTAAAACATAATTTATTCAAAATGGCAAAGCTGAATTTTCATAATCAGTACACCAGTGTCACGTGATCCTTCAGAAATCATTCTAATATGCTGATTTATTATTATTATCAATGTTAATTAATATTTTATGTAGCACTACTTAATATTTTTTTTGTGTAATCCGTAATACATTTTCATCATCCTCACTGAATTAATTTCCTTAAAAACAGTTGCACTGAGTCCAAATTTTGAAACAGCAAGACATCTCCAGAAACAACAGATGCTCTTTAGATCTCCCGTTATCCTAACAACATGTATGTAAAGCTTGTCAGAGCTATAAGGACGTTGATTCACAATCAGTTTCAGTCTGCTGCATCAATGCTGGACTTAACCTTTCTTTTCCCCCAAACTGTGATGTAGCTCCTATTCTCCTCCACATGGCACTGAAGGGACATCGCCATGTAATTTCTGCTCAGTCTGTGTGAGCTATTGACCACATTAACTGACCACATGTCAGCTTTTTGTCTCCACTTCGTAATTCAGTCTGCTTTGTCATTTCACAGATATTTTGGATCTCACTGTCCACAGACTGGTCATGTCCAGGAACAGATCTTTTGATTCCAGTTGGATAAATCTGTGGAGGAGATGCTGGTAACATTGTGGCATGAAAATAACATGCATGGAAAAGTCAGAACCCTTACAAATGAGTGGTATACTGTGTCTGAAATAACTGCCACAGCTAATCGGCTGTAAAGGGAAGGTTAAAGCAAACAATTAACCTTTAACTGAGCCGCTGTGTTTCTTTCTCATGCCGCCTCTTAGAAGCAGTTAATGAATACTGACTACTCATAGATATAACAGATATATTTCAATTTATATACATTACCAAAAAGGACATTGCATTGTTGTTTTTATATCGCAATAATTCTATTTGACCTACAAACACACACACAGCTTATGTTTTTTTAATTAGATTTTGCCTGTTTTTCACACTGCCTGCATTGGTCTCATGTAGCATATCTTGCACTAGTCATGTCTGCATGCTAATTTCCTATAAAATACAGTATAACTTCCTCCTCGATGCCTTATCTCAGAGCAATTATAGACTGATGGAAATCATAATGTGTTGGTGCAGCAACCAGCTGCATAGTTCGTTTTACACGTTATTTAGGGACACAAACCATCTGAATTACAGCAAAATAAAGTTTAGCATAAAGTTATATCTGACTGATTGTAAAATGTCCTTGTTCTTTGGAAATGTGCTTAATAAGAATATTATACAAATTGTCATTTGTTATTCCAAAAAATCACATAGTAACTAATGAAAAACCATTGTGCAGAAAAAGATATCATTTAAAAAAAAAAAAAGAATATTTTATGATTCATAAATCATCAAACTAAGCTGAATATACAATTCTACCCGCAGATATATAATTTCACACTAAAATAGCTTCAAACTAAATTATAAGGGGCAAATTCACTAAATAGTTTTGGCACATTAGCATGCAGTATTTAGCGTAAAAAGTATTTTTCACAAACCACTCATAATGCATCTTATGCTGGGAATAAATGCGCTGGAATAGCTATATAACTGCTCTTCTTTTCAGTATAAACATGCCTTATTTTACCGTAAATGAGGCTTATTGTAATGTGCTGGACTAAAAAACATCAGCACTATTTGTTTAGTGAAATTAAAGCAGATGGTGATTTAAAATCTTTTTAAAAAGGATGCTAAAAGCCTTGATTTAGCAAGCATTTTATGCCACTATCTGATTGGCACAACAGTGAAAAGGGCACAAAAACATAACAACATCAGCTTGTTTTTGTTTCACAGCTGACTGATAAAAACCCATGCACCCTGACTCCTGGAAGCTGTCTACATTAAGTAGTAAATAACCCTTAATACAACTATAAAACGTGACAGACAGCCTCACATTAGCTGCGGGAGTCGCCTCAGGTCATCCACTATCACACCTGACCTTTTCTCTTCATGGTCTGGAAGCCCAGGCCATTTAACTATGATTACTAGGTCAACACAAACACAAAGGTCAACTTGAACTAGGGAGAAACACCACAGCTAAAACTGACCTGAACCAGACGTGACTGATCTGAATGCGACATGGCTCACATAATTCTGCTGTTTAACGGTCATAGGCTTGTCAATAATGTGTGTTACACAAACAGATGCCTCCGGGGGGGTGTGTCACTCCTGTCTGCTACAGATGTAGGGATATTTTTCTGCTAGGAGGTAGTGTCTTCATTTGCTGTGGCTGTGTAAACAGAAGGATGCACAGGCACTGCTGTAGATCAGGTAAATGTGAGACAGCATCAGTCTGAGCAAATAAACATTACCGCTATACAGAACGGAGTGCTAGAAACAGTCAAGTTCTCCTCTAGCCTAAACATACCAGTCATAAACTCTAAATAGGCCTGCCATAGTGGCCTTCTGCATCTTATAGCACAGGGGAGTAAATGTCACCGTGGTTTTCTCCCGGATAATATATGCGGCTCCTTTTGCAGCCTGAGAGAAGCCTGCAGTAGCCACGCTTGAGCTCGACACTTGCTCAATCTATTGAACTGTTGCTAATTGAATTGGAGTCAGCAGGTCGGGTGCTGATGGTGCGTGCAGGTGGAGGCCGCAGGCTGGTTACAGTAACTGTCTCTGCACTGCCATCATTCTGTCTAACTCCCAAACCAATCTAATTCAGTGTGGAATAACATGGGTAATAGCAGGACACTGCTGTTTGCAAACAAACATGATATATGGGTGTTTTTTTCCCATGCTATAATCCAACCAGTATAAGATAAAAGAACAACAAAGATATGCCTTATATAAAAAAATAAAAATAAAAATAAAAAATATTATGAATAGCAAAACTATTTACATACAGTATATATATATATATATATATATATATATATATATATATATATATATATATATATATAAAATAATAAATCAATATTTACTAGAACTTTTAAAATTTTCCTGAGGAAGGTAGACTGACAAAACTTTGCTAATATTTGTTATATTATCATATTTATTATTATTATTATTATTATTGTTTTGTGATAATGCAAGTGTGTGGTGTTTATTTGGTTTTTATTGTTTTTATTGTACTTTAATCCCCCGCACCTTTGAATGATTCAGGTGTGTGAGGCAATACATTTTTGGATTACATATAAAATATATAAATGTATTTTTATATATTAAAATTATTGCATTTATTTATTCATATAAAATATGAATACATGTATGTTTCTATATTTATATTGTATTATATATTTAGAAATATATAAATATATTATTTTTCAATAATATAAAAATTAGGTATGTTAGGCTAAAAAATAAAATAAAATACACTTTTCAGTTCTTAATACTGGCTATCATTTTCTCTTAAGAAATTCAGTTATTTTCACTAAAAACACACTTGCAGTGTTGCTGCTCTTTCAAGTTATATGTGAAAGCATATATACCCAGCAGACGACTAGAAGAGGTCTGTAAGGGCAGCAGACAATGAGTATATCTGTCTGTTCTCTGGTAATTAGAAGCCCAGCGCAGAGTTTCTACTAGCCTGACCGTTCTTCATCAGGACGACACCCTTGTCTGTTGTTTTCCTGTACAACAGATCTTGATCCTGTACAGCATCTCTCCTGACCCCTCAGGTCAGCACCTTCAGAATACATTTCAGAATAACAAGGCAGTGTGTCCGAGAAGAGAGGAGACAGAGGAATAGGACAAACATTCTACCTTTCCACAAACATTAATAGTGTGATCATTCTTGTGTGGTCTGACAGTTCACCCTAACACACGGACAGCAGATCATACTCAGGCACCTAATGAGAGCAGAAATACAGAGTTATTAAGTGTGACAGCGTGTTAGCTCACATGTGGAAGAAGACGCTTAAGTTTAACAGCTGAAGGCTGATATAAAACACTGACTGAAGGGAAGGGAGTTTAAAGGAGAGGTTTATGAAGGCCATGTGTCTAAAATCAATAAAGACATTTCTTTAAACCCTTTAAATGGCATATGAAAAAAAAACTTTTTATTTTGGAATTTTTTATTTGAAGCTTTATTTTTACTTAAAAACGTATGATTTGTTGTGATTTGTGAAGTTTCTGGATTTTGGCAAGTATCATTTATTTAGTTATTCACCATTTAATTATTATTTATTTAGCACTTAGCAAGTGTTAACTACGAATCCTGCATAATATACTCTAGCATTCAAAAGTGTGGGGTCAGAAAGATTTTTTATATTGTTTTTGAAATCTCTTATCCTCACAAAGGCTAATTAAAGATAAAGTAATTTTGTGAAATATTACAATTTAAAACAACATTCTAATAACACCAAATATATTTTTTAAATCCATTTTATTCCTGAGGCAAAGCTGTATTTTCAGCATCATTACTCCACTCTTCAATGTCATATGCTGATCTGCACAAGAACTATTTCTTTTAAAATAGTTCAAAATAGTTTCAAAACAGGATTTATTTGAAATTTGAAGGATTTCATTACATTATACATATATTTACAGTCACTTTTATTCAATTTAATGCATCCTTATTGAATCAAAAATGTATAAATATATATATATATATATATATATATATATATATATATATATATATATATATATATATATATATATATATATATATATATATATATCTTGCAGACTCCAAATTTTAAATAGTAGTGTATGTGACCACTTTGAACAAACATTTAAAATCTAGATTCTGGTTAAGCGTATGTTTTTGCATGCTTGCATGTGTTAATGCTTTACTTACAATGCACAAAAGTACAATAATGTATAGTTCCTCCTGATCTCCATTTAACTTTTTTCGCACCATGACCAGCACCAAAGGCAGAGGGGTAGATAACGTCATTCTGAAAAACTACAGGATAAATATATAGACTTGCATAACAGACTATCCAGTATCTTGTTAACAGAATTAGGTGAGGTAGGTATTAAGGCTACACAGGACCCTACGGGACGGCTGTGGACCTGACTCCTCTCCACTGATTACCTGAAACGCATTTCCCACATCACCCCGAGATCTGCACTTATTTCATTATTGCAGGCTTATGTCCACATGGACAAATTTATACCGAGCTCTCCCTGACCCATTTGCAGCCAGCCAAAAGCTCTTATTGCGGCATGTACGCTCGCCTGCTATAAAACCACTCTCTTTCTCCGAGACCGAAGGGCCTGTCAAGGGTCATTTTCATTTAGAAATATTAAAATACCCTAACCATCGCTCACATCGAGCTGGAAATGACAGTATAATTTGGCGGTATACATGAGGGCAGGTTATTAAAATGTAGCGGGATATGTGGTGCGGTTTAATGGCAGTTCTGACACCGGATGAAAAGACGCTCAGCGTGCGGCCATCGATAACACTTCTCTCTCCCGCCGTCCTCTCCACCAATTAGAGGCACTATGAGAAGACAAACTGTGCTGTGATTTGCAGTGATTGCCTGAGGGCACGGCCTCTAAAAGACAGGAGAAAGTCAAACAATGAGAACAGCAAAATCACCAATAACATTAAAGAGCAACCAATGCGAAATGCTAATAAAACATCAATCATTATTACACGGAACTCAGAAATACTCTGAAATCGCAACATTCTGCCTGCCATCAATAACAACTGATAAACTATATAACTGACTGCTATTCCAGGCGACCAGTTTTCTACACAGCCATGGTAGATTTATATCTCTTGTATGGCTCCACGGTCTTGTTCTCTTCACTTAATAAAGCCAAATTTCAACTCAAATCAATATTTTATGTCCATTCATTGATCATTACAGCAAAATAAACCTCTTTAGGTTAATACAAGTCCCATTTGTTCCCTTCTACAATGTAATTCAGTGGGATTATTCTTTTTTTCTTTTTTTTCCATAGGCTAAAATTACTAGTCAAGGTCTATAAAAAAAAAATAATTTTGGGGGGGGGATTGAAATAAAGATTAAATTAAATAAAATATTAATATTTTAACAAACTTAAATGTTTTATCAAAGTAAAATATTGAATAAAATATTAAAATGACTAATATTTACTAAATGTAATAAAACACAATTAAATGTTTTTTATAAATGAAAAAAACTAAAACAATTATAAACATTAATAAATAACTAAAACATCACTGGTCACTGTGGAAATTTAGCTATGAGTTAGTTAGGTTTAATACTACTCAGATTTATTAAAATCCCTACCATTAAATTATGTTATTACTATTTCTATCACAACTATAGTAGTTTTGTAGGTATATCATGTGCTGTACTGACCAGATAACCATATATCTGTTTTATAGTCTAACATTCGACAAAACAGCTACCCAAGAGTGAGTAAATGAAGTGAGCACAAAGCAGAACCCGTGTTCTGTGAGCGCACCGAAGGACCCTCTTAATTTGGGGAAACATCTCTTTTAGTCGGCTCTTAAATGGTGCCGTCAAACCAGCAGCACAGTCAAACAGCCAGAGATGAAAGGAAAAGCCATCTCCTGCTCTCTCTGAAGCCTCTGACCCCTCCTCACAATCCCTTCAGACCCCAAAAACCTGCACAAGCATCGGGCTTATTTCACAGATCACAGCATACACTCGGTGTACTGGGAGAAGCACTGAGAAAAGCTTTTCAATATGGTCATATAAAAGAGAAAAAAGAGGAGAATGGAGACACAAATGTAAAGCAGGTGAGATCAAGGAAAAAACAAAAAAAAAGAGAGGGGAGAAATAGATTAGATGAAAAAGAGAGGACACTGGTAAGAAAGACAGGAGACAGAGGAGAATGAGAGAGTAAAGAGGAGAGACAGACATGACAGCATGAGACATGAAGATGTGGAGCGAAACTATGGAGGTAGATATGAAAAAGAGGAGAAAAAGATGAGACCGATGAGAAAGAGAGGAGACATGGAAGAAAGAGAAGAGACAGCTGTGAGAGCAAGGACAGAGAGAAGAATGAGAGGAGAATGGAGACATCAAGAAGAGAAGAAGAGAGAAAGATGAAACCAATGAAAGGAGAAAGAGGAGACGGATGAGAAAAGTTGAGAAAATGAGAGCAAAAAAAAAAAAGAGATGAGATCTAGGCAGAAAAGAGGAGAAATATGAGAGAAATTAGAAAGAGAGGAGACGGCAACAACAGTGAAGACAGAGATGAGAGCATGGAGAGAGAGAGAGAGAGAGAGAGGAGAAAGATGAGAGCAAAATGTGAAGGAGAGGTGAAACTGTATAGAGGAGAGCAGGAAGAGAGTGAAGAAAGAGAGGAGATAGAATGGAGACGTGAGGTGAGATAAAGCAGAGAAACAGGAGGGGAGAAGAAGATGAGACGGATAAGGAGGAGAAAAAAAGTGAGGATACAGAAGAGAGTTGACATGAGAGAATCAGGAGACAAAGAGGACAATGTGAGCAGAGAGCAAGAAGAGAACAAAAGGGGGCAGAAAAGAGGAAGTCAGAACTATCTAAACACTCACACAATGTGAACATCTTCATGAACTCACACACACACACGCACGCACACACACACACACACACACAGATGAAGCTCAGGTGAAACTCATGAAACAAACATACAGAGCTTGCTATACTGAAGACAGCCTGGATGCTCATTTACCTATTGTGTATCCTCGTTTCAGATCGCTGCACAGCGGACCACGGCGCTGGGAGTTGGTGGTGTTGTTTTCTCGCACCTCAGATGTGGTTGTCTTGGCAACAGGTGGTGAAGATCTGTTTAAGGACAGACTCGGGATGAGCCGTGCTGGAAAACTTTGAGACCCGATATCCACCGACTGGGACTTCTTCTTCAGTCTGAGAGGGAACAGCACAGGAGACATGCAGAACTGAGTCTTCTGACCACAGAGAGCAGGGTTTGTAAACGAATGGACCGTGTGTGCAACTGTATATCATTTTTTTTTTTTTTTTTTTTTGTACTGCTAAAGGCCTGCCTTCATTGATTCCATCTAAACTGTTGTGTATGACTAGATCCTACATGAGAAGAACTTTTCTTTGCAAGTCAATAATTGTGGTGTCATGCATTCAATCCAACAGGTGACATTTTGACTCAGATTCTTGATGAGTGCAATATGTGACTGAGCTTTGTGACACATGACTCTTAGGATAATAAATAAAAAACATTTAAAAGGTTTCTATTATTTTATAAGATGCGTGACATTTGCAACTCAAAGTCATACTGCAGGGTTTTTATGGTATGGTAACTGGTATAGGATGGTAAAACTGGTACTAATATACTACGGCACTAAATTATTGTGTACAGTATATTCATATTTAAATTGTACTCTAAAGTACTTAAAAAACCATATGATTAAAAAATGTGACAACATGGTGCAAGTAATTGAGACAGATATAGCACATGCATGAGGTTTCATTGTGCAGCTTAAGAACACTGTAAATAGGTTGCTGTAAATTTTACAGTAACTTATTGGCAGCTAGAAAAATGCAACATGGCACAGTAAATTTGCCTTTGGGTCACTCTAAAATATTCCCAAATTTATCTGCAATTGTAAAAATGCTGCATTATTCAAGAAATTCGTTTTAGATTAAAACTGATCAAGGCGATGAAAAGTTGAATTTTTTAGCTCAGGGCAAATGTTTAATCTTTAAAGTGATTTGCTTTGAAACATGTAGTGAACCTAAAGAAAAAGAAAGGTAGATCACTGGAGCCAGGATCAGTTCATTGTTTGATCTCACCGTCAATCATCTTGACTTACAATTGAGACAAAAAGCCTGAAAAAGCAAAACAACAACGTTCCCAGGAATCCTGCCAATCATCTTCGGGTCAATCCTGAAATGCTGCCAGCATGAGAAATCAGATAGACAGCATGTTCTGTTGTGTGTTAAAGAACCAGATTTTTATTTAAATTTTTGGTCTTATTAGTAACTGTAAAACACTTTTATTAGTAACTGTAAAAATAAACAGTAAAAATGCAGGCATGCCTTAAGTTTGGATGGGCGTTTAAATTCTAGTTTGGCAGCTTCAACACTGCACCACCTACTGGTCAAATCGGAACATCAAACAATAAAAATTATAATAAAACTATAATTATATTATATATAAAGTATATAAGATAATAATATACTCATATATTATAATAATAAAAATAATATTTCATCATTCTGAAGAATAATTTTAGTCACTTTTAGCTATATGTTACAGAAGCACCAAAGCTCAATGTGTTCATTTCATAAACATATGATTACTGCTTGGCAAAAGGTTAACGAAAACAGCATTATGAGCAAGATATTGCTCCCACATGTCAGAAATGATTATGTATTCTAAACTTCTTCATAATCAGTTGAAAAAAATCTTGCATATATAGACAAACATTAAATTATTCTCTCCCAACAGAGATGTCTGTGTGTGTGTGTGTGGGGGGGGGTAGGGGGTATGTCATTTAGATACCTGTCTAAATAAACAGCTCACAAAGCAGCCTCCAGCAGCACTCTGACTGCATGCTGATGGCAGACCCCAGGTGCGGTCTCCCCCCCCCCCCACCCTCTCTCTCTCTCTCTCTCTCTCTCTCTCTCTCAAACCAGCTCACCATTACATAATATTTGCAATCAGCCAGAAAAAAAAGAAAAAACACCAGCCGGCAAGATTACATGGTTAAGGAAGTCCAACAAAAACAAGAACTAGTTAGTTAGATAACACGGTGCAGCAAGTCAACCAGAAAACTGAAGATTCCACAAAATCTTTGTGGAATCCATAAAAACTAAGCAGCAACAACATTAACAAAAGTTAGAAACATTAATAAAACAGTACCAATAGTAATTGAAAACATCTGAACACCAAATCAGAATATTAATATCCTGACTTGGTGAGCATAATAGACTTCTTTCAAAAATACACATAATAATAATAATAAACATAACATAACCATTTCTGTGGAATGATGCAGATCAAAGATTCAGATCAGGCAAGTATAAAATACACTAGAAGACAAAAAATCATGCAGCTAGTTTGTGATTTTTTTTCAGTCAGACAGGCACCTGTAGACAGACACACTTTTAATTTCACCATTAAGATGCTTCTGTTGTTCCTGTGAATGCAAAAACGTCAGCTTTTGAATTGAAAATGAGGGCCGAATGGCGAGTCGTCGCTGAGGTCCCGCTCCAGCTGTGATGTGGGTTGTGTATTAACTAGCTGGTGCAGTGCTCTTTCATTCCTCCATTCGAATGAGACGTGGTGCCAATCATCATCGTGGCTTTATCTATTATTCACAGCTCAGAAAGACAGTGAGAGGGAGAGGAGGGTTTGGCCAGCTTCCAGTCTTCGTAACACCAGATGTAAACAAAGCACCAGCTTTCTTTCAAACAGTAATAACCACAGCCGCCTCGCCGCAAGACTTCTCCTCTGATTAGGAGAACGTATTCATGCCGAAGCTGTATTTTAACCATCAGCACCGGCCGTCGCTGCTCGAGTGTTTATGTAAACAACATTCTCCTTCAATTAAGGGGTAGATTATGTGATTCGCAGACACAGAGCCTGCACTGAAACGGTACAGAACATCTGCTGTGCAAACACTGCTTACTGCTCAAGCTATTATTAGAAAATCAGTTTTCTAAGTCTAAATAATTCGAACTGGGAAACCCAGAAGATTGTAGTCAAGCAAGGTCACCAGAAGACAAGGCACCAAGGTGGAAGGGGGAATATCATGAGAACATGTAAGGATCGTGAAAGCCTATTACTGCTTAAAATTTTATATATATATATATATATATATATATATATATATATATATATATATATATATATATATATATATATATATATATATATATATATATATATAAACAAACATACTGTACTCTCTAATTTTTGTATTCTTCATTATTATTTGTTAAATGGAAAAAAGCAATACTCCAAGGCACTCGCATAGTAAATATAAAAGGCTTTAATTAACATCATTAAAAATATTAAAAAATATTTGTAAAAAAAAATGTATTATCCTTTTAAAAAAGTATTAATTATTTTGAATTCATTTGTTTAATATATACATAATTTATATATATATTTGATTTATATATGCATAAGTAAATGTGTGTGCACACATTAAAGACTGTATAAAAACAGGGCACGCACACACACACAAACACGCACACACACACCCACACACACACACACACGCACACACACGCACACACACACACACACGTACATACCTGAATGATTGTAAATAAAAAAATGTAACGTTTCCTTAAAAATAATTAATATGAAAACAAACTATAAAAATATAAAAAAATACTTGTATACTGCAGAACTGCAGATAAAATGTGCTTAACTATTATAAACACAAATACCACAAACCACACAATCTGAATGGTTCCAAATGTTTTTGTACATTTTTCTTTATTGTGAAATAAAAATGATGTTTTTCTCTTTTGATTTGGGGTGAAATATGACCGGGTTATGTTCTGGACAAGCTCCATGAGATTCCCCCACACCTCCTCCTATCTCCGACTGTGTTTTTGAACCTTTAAAACATCCCAAATCCCCTACTCACAGGACGTGGGATGGATCAGCAGGAAAACAGGGTGGTGGGAAATTGCATAGAGATTAAATGCTTTGGCTGGCAGCTGATGGCGGCCGTGAGTGTGGCTGCACTTTATCACGGCCAACAGAGTACGACAGGGACACTTTGGTGAAGGAGCAAAAGGGGATCCATGTGTGTGTGTGTGTGTGTGTTACAATACCTCCAATACTTATCTCACAGCTTATGTGTAAGGGAGAGAGAAGAAGAGCTGGGATTTGGTTCTCCTCTTCCTCATGTTCCATGCAGAAAGAGTTGTGTTGCCAGATATTCTGAGATTAAGCGTAGTAGTCACATGCTTTGGCAAAAGATGCATAAACAACAGGGAATTCAGGCAAAGCCAGAGCATGCTTATCTCGCTCGGAAAGATGGATTTGAGCCCTAATAAAACTCAGATCTGGTGTGTACAGGGAACTGAACATCTCAGCATGAAGGATTGACATCAACGCTGCGGCCCGCTTGTTGCACCGATCTTTGAAGACAAATATTACAGATACTTTCGGGTGCCATTACCACGACCAGACTTCATGCAATGAAACTAAATGAGGACATGAGAAAGACTGTCATTTAGAGGAGACAAGCAGCTCCTGTGGGTCCTCATGGCCGTCTACACGTGGCTCTTGTGAGAGAGTTATGGGACACTGGCATTGACAAGCCTCGGCTTATCTAACGCCTGATGGCTTAATCGAGTCAGCCGAGGAGAGGGATATAATATAGCTAGAGACGGCTTCAAAAAGCAAACATGACACAGCACTATCTGAAGTAAATCTGATTAAATCGAAATGCTATCTAGTGACAAAGACTATGTTAAAAAAATAAGCTATATAAATTGTTAAAGGAATAGTTCACCTAAAAAAAATTAAAATTTTCTCACAGTCAGGCCATCCAAGATGTAAATGAGTTATTTAAAGAATGCACAGATTTTTGATATCACTTGCTCACCAGTGGTGAATGGGTGCCATCAGAATAAGTGTCCAAAAAGCTGATAGAAACCACAATAATCCACACACAATAAATGTTGTGAAGTGAAAAGCTGCATGATTATAAGAAACAAATCCCTCATTAAGATGTTTTTGCCTTCAGACTGTTGCTTCAGACTAAAATATGAGCCCTCTACCCATAACACTACTTTTTACAGTCAAAAAGTTGTCTCGTCCAACTAAGCAAAGATATAGCACAGTTTATGAGTGAAAACAGTCCGAAACGGTTTTAAACGAATATGTTGGTGCATGGATTTCGATATGAGATGGAATTTCTGGGAGATGCGTTATTATGAATTATGGACTCATATTTTGGCCAGGAGTGACAGCTTAAAGTTAACATACATTAATGATGAATTTGTTACTTAAAAAATATGCATCTTTTCGCCTCACAGTATATTAATTGATGGAGATAGTGAGGTCATATGACAACTATAATACTATTTGAAAGGTTTATCATGGCATAATGCATTTTAATAATATAAAAAAAACTGTGTGTACTGTAGCAACTGTACAGTATGCACTAGTAGCTTGTAACACTACATCGCTTGTCCTTGGAAATTTCCATTAAACTATTGGCAAACTCATACTACTAAAAAAATAACTTTAACTTAAACTAAGGTGACAGAGATCGGTCACGACACAAAACTGTATTTTTATTTTATTTTAACTTCTTAAAAAATTAAAAACTTTCAAACCAACGGTAACCTGATCTGTCTTGCCTGTCAGTGTCCTCTGCTCTGTGATGTATTTATCATTGCAAGAAAAAAAAAAACATATCAACAGTAACCTAGGGGGGCAGGTCTTTGCGAAGGGTCAACTACTCTGCAATACAGGTAGTTACTTAAAAAATGCACGGAGCGGTTTAAATTAGTCGAAATTTACACGAATTCAAAAGTACACACACTTACAAACACACACACCTAAACAGATGGAGCATTTATAAATTAAAATGTTTCACAATATTGTACAGGAATTTCTGATTAACATTCTAAACCACACTGTGTTAAACAGCACTGCGTTGCATAAAGCAGGTAAAGTGATAAAGCAGCTTCCCAACGGTGCTGGGAAATAAACATGCGTCTGCACTGGAGTAAACAGCTCGAGGCTTGAACAAACGTTTGGTCAGAGTTGTATTAAAATTCAACGTGCTGAAGTTTAATACCAGGGGCTTCAGGCTGTTTTTGTTTTTATTTGATTTATTTGGTTTATAACAGTCACTATATTCAACCTCAGGAAAACACAAATGCTCTAAACAACATTATAAAACAGGAAGTGACCTGATTCCCAACCTTACGGAAAGCTCTTTCTAATAAAGCATGACATTTACATCCAGTATATGCATGTGATGAACACTTTCAGTAAAACAAGAAAAACACCATATTCATCTGTTTGATCACCTACAGTGTAAACAGAAGAACTGGAGTTCATGTGAGAGCAGATCAAATGAGGCTTCTTCACCTGACATTCCCTCGGTTACATAACACACTGATGCTCAGCTGTCATCTTTCTATAAACTGACTGTCACACTGCGCAGCACTTTGCATGCAACCCGATTTCTGCCCAAATTTTCTGATGAGACATCATTTTTTATCCTCCATGTCTTCTTTTCTCAACACCAGCTCTTGACAATGGTATTAGCATGAGAGAGAGAGAGAGAGAGAGAGAGAATTGTGTGCATTTGTAGAGAATGGTGACATCTTTGGGACTCAGAGTCTCACAAACTGCTGTCTAAAAGAAAAAATACATGGCCTAAACGACAGCAAAACCGCAATGTACAAGGCTCAAAGTTGACAATTCTTATATTTTATGGAATATTGTAACTCGGCGGTCATCTTTGAAATGCCTCTCGGGCATCCAAGTACAGCTCCTATCTCTTTGAATGTAGAAACATCAAATTCTCCAAAACTGTTCAATAAGCTTAGGATTAAATATTTGAAATAACCAAAGATATCTGACAACAACGGTGTCACAGGCTAGATCAGCCAGTGCACATGCGCAATCTTGAGTGCACGTATCCATAGACAGTAAAAGAAATGGACACAGCAACTCCATTGGAACTCAGTTGAGACAAGTGAAGCCCATTTTTAGCTATTTTTAGTACTTCCGTTTCTGACTTTTAAAATGTAACGCCAGTACGACATATTAAGTTGCGAGCTTCTCCTCCTAATTTCTAATTTCTATACTGTGCGACAGAGAGTCGAGTGGTTATGACGCAATCGTTAGCCTATTTTTACAAAAACTGTTTCTACGGGGCCATAATGTAACATAGAAGGTAATGGAGCCCTTTATACAGTACATTGTCGTGTATCTTTAGAAATAAATAATGGACAAATGGAATCTTTAAATGCCTCAGATGTAAAGTTATTCGCTGTCAAAGTGACGGCAAAATCAATGGGAGTCAATGGGATGCTAACACAAGTGAAGTTTTGCTACAAGATGGCGGCACGCAGCCGACTTCAACTTCCAGTCGACTTCCTTCCCGCCTGCACGTATCAGAGCACTGATTGTTTCTATAGCAACCGGGACTTCAAACGGCAGCTGCAGTGATGCGCCGACTTTAAAGATTAGCGATTGGCTCTTTCTTTCAGAAGGCGGGGCTTCCTGTGATTGAGAGGCCATACTGAGCGTTGCATTTTCCCCCATTTAAAACGATACGAGTGACATGTCTTGGGTATTCTACTATGGTATTCTATAGTCTTTGGGTACGTTTGGAATAGCGTACTACCATACTACTCTTACAGTATGCAATATAAAGGCTATAATGTTAAAAAGCTACAATGTTATAAAAAAGCACAAATTAATAGTGTTAATAGTTACTTCCCAAAATATGCATCATACAAGCAAAGCGTATTGTGTAGAATATTGTATTCCACAATGCAATGTGCTCAAATATTTAGTTTCCAGTGAGACAAAAACTTTTGTGTGTATCAGCCAATTTGTGTAATTTTATTAAATGTACAAATTAATAATAATAATTA
This sequence comes from Carassius auratus, assembly GCF_003368295.1. NCBI lineage: Eukaryota > Metazoa > Chordata > Actinopteri > Cypriniformes > Cyprinidae > Carassius > Carassius auratus. The sequence goes on along the minus strand of NC_039258.1, from coordinate 5,003,170 downwards.
AAAAGAACCATGTTTATTTCAGAGATAATAACTAGACGTCATTTGTTAAAGTAGACGTGGTGTTCATTTAATATTACTATAATAAATACTATATGTTTTTTTTTTTTTTTTTACGAGGTAGCATTTTAGTAGTTTCAGATCCATCATCCCAAAGTCAATGTTTTTGTTAATGGGATAACAAAAAATACATCAGAACCACCCCACTCGTGATTTTTTACACTTTAACGTGCAAAGGTGACAATACAGCATACTACTTTCAGTAGTTTAATTTTACACATGAATCTAAATATTAACTGCACCAGATACATATTTAACAAAATAAAAACCTCAATTGTACAATGACTGAGCAGCAAACATTACTCTGCAGGTACATCTCTCTTGACACTGCCTTTGTGTTTCTAACTGAATCAGCTATAAAATAGAAAATAATGCACACAGTAGACACAAACACATTATGAATCTCGCTGGGGTTTAACGATTCCTACAGCATTTACCAGCATGTGCTGGTGGAGTGGGACTGTATTTGTTATCAGAGCACCTCGATAAATCAGCAACTAACAGAGGTGCTGCTATTCATTTCACAACATACATCAATATTACTGAAACGCAGCCAGCAGACAAGAGCTGATAACCCGGGGGAGTTATGAAGAACCCAGAGGAATACGTCTGTTTCATTACTGCGCTAAATGTGATGCCGGGCAGACTTTTCCCTCGCTGAATCGGCGCACATCTCTCAAGCTGTGTTACTCTCACACACACACACACACACACACACACACAGTGTTCCTGAGGCCTTGAGTTAACCGCAGTCTATCAAATAACTCTCTAGTTGCTATCCACATTCCTGCTTTCCTGCTCTCTCATTGGTGGAAACGGAGAGCCGAGGGCAAATATGATTGGAGGAGAACATTGATGATTTCAGCAGGAAACTGAACTGAATTATAACACAGAGGAGAAACAATGAGAGTAAAGGAGAATAGAGGTTCACTTGTATCTCATGTGTTTTGGTGAAGTGAGAGCACCTTGATGCTTTAAGGGATCGAACCGCAGCAGATTTAGGTCAGACACATTTGTTTTAAGCTACAATTTAATGAATCACAGGTCAACAGACCAACTCTCACTTCAGACTACTGACCTTGAGATCTCATGATGAACAAATCCCTATGAGGAGACAGTAAATGGATTAATTTTTTTTATCTATCTAGTTCTAGTATCTAGTTTCTAGTATCTAGTAGTTGTGGGTGAACAATTTGCATGCGGAAATTGAAATTTGTGTGTTACTGAAAAAACAAAACAATCAAAAACAAAAAGCTAATGTCCATGTGATTAAGTGTATTTTGGATTTGTCTATAAATTTTTCCTATTATCTACTGTTCTTTTATCATTTTTCAACAGCACTTTATTTAAATAAATTAATATATTTTTTAGCTAGAACACATTACCTTTATCAAAAGTGACAGTAAAGACATTTATAATGTTACAAATGATTTAGTTTTTAAATAAAGTCTTTTTTTATTTTTATTTTTTACTTTCTATTCATCAAAGAATCTGGATGCATCATGGTTTTCACAAAAATAATAAGCAGTACAACTATTTTCAACTGATAATAATACTAAATTCTTCCTAATTGGCAAATCTCTGAATGATTTCTGACGGGTCATGTGACACTGAAGACTAGAATAATGATGCTGAAAAATCTGCTTTGATGATTTAATCACATTTTAAAATATATAGACCTACAGTTAGAAAACAATCATATTTCACAATATTACTGCTTTTACAGCATGTTTAATCAAATAAATGCAGCCTTGGTGAGCATAAGATACTTTTTTTCAAAAACATATTGTACTGGCCCCAAACTTCTGAATGGTAGTATATATAGAGAGAAAAAGAAAAAAAATATGTAAATAAAAACTATTTTAGCATAAAACAATTAATACATAAAGTACTTGAGCAAAAATATGAACATATATTTGTTTTTAAACCCACAGAACTCATGCATTATTGTAAAGACTGATGCAATAAAAACATTTTTGTATTTGATTAAAAGGCATTTTCAATAACGGTCTCCAAAAGCAAACTTTTGGACTCCACTTTACATTTAGCACTAGTTTATGTGCTGTAGGGGTCATCTCACTGCGCAGCAAGACATCTGCTGCTGCTGGCAGGGACCAGTGGACAGAAACAGGGCACATCTGTGCAGACTCCCATCGCTGGCACTGTGGGATGAGGTAACAGGGGAGGACGTGTTTATGAAACATTTGCTGCTTAAAAGGCATGAGCTACGAGTGAGAGCTGAGAAACATTTAGAGTTCAGAAGAGATTTACAGCATGGCCTTTAATGGTTCATATGGGTGGACTCTTGGTTCAGATGGTGGTCTGGGCTCCTGGTGCTTTTTTCTGGGTCAGCCCGTGGATTTTCACACGTTCCATTCCAACACCTCCCATCCACCAGTCGGTCTGCGCTGGCACAGGGCAGCTGGCGTGAAAACGTCACCCTTACATCCCATCAGCAGTCAGCGGGCATCATGCTGGCATGACTGTGCACAATCTGGGCTGGGAGCGATCGCGATGATAGATGGAAAGGGGAAACTGGACTAGTTTGTACTTGAACTAATGAGTTAAAACAATTAATCTTGTTTATCATGGATTTATTCAACAGAGACCTGAACAGTTGTCAAATCACAATGGCACAGCTCAGCAGAAGCAGCATTAAAATTCAGTTCAACAGTTCATTCCTTCAAAAGTGCACAGAAGACCGACGTTTGACCCAAGTCGTAATCCACAGGTCCATCTGAAATTCCTATCATGTTCGGCCTCAGGTGGGACATCTGTTTGCTTCCTGAAAGTGAGCCGGGATAAAACCATCCAAGCATACGGTACCAGAGAGAAAAGAGCTGCAGATGACTGCCTCATATTAATTAGTTTCAGAACAAGAGCTGCAATCAGGTTATTTTTTACCCTAAATTATTATAAGCCTTATCTATTTGCCTTCAAAAATAACATGCCTTTTATTAATTATTGTGAATTGTGAATCTGTGGAATATTATTCCACTTAAAAATTTGAAACACATCAGATTATGTAAGTCAAATTTTAGGCTGGAAAGCGCAATTAATGTGGACTAAGTATAATAAAGATTTTTCATGTAGGTTAATTACATTTTTTATTGCTTTTCATTATTATTTTTTTGCTCAAAACTAAGATTTTTACTCTTTACTAAAAAAAAAAAGAGAGAAATAAATATTACTCTTAATGGGTATCTCTGTCCTCTAAGATCTTGTAAGAGTATATTTTGAGAAAATATAACTTGAATAAAGAATATTATTAAGGGCATTTTTTTGGAAAACCACAGTAAGCTTAACACAGTAATGGTTTAATGTTTGGTATTTAAAACAAGGATGGATGGATGAAGATTTATTATTATTCAGTATTCCATGCAGTGTGTTTTGACTGCACATATAACACATTAATGCAGATTATGTGGACATTTATATATATATATATATATATATATATATATATATATATATATACTGTATCTAAATGTATTCAATATAATAGATACAATCAGATTTCTTCAATAAAGAAATGATATAGAAAGTGCAAAAACATTATGAGTATTGCGCTAGTATTGTATTGCGCACATAGCCACAGTGAGCTTGAGAATTAAAACTGCTCAGATGATTTGCTGTCGTCCGCTCATTCTGAGAACACACATCTCTGTTCCAGTCCTGAGCATAATAGCGTTCATCACTCTGAGCATAATAGTGCTCATCTCTACGACACTTTCCAAGAACAGCCGTCAGTCTTAAGAACCAGCCTTGAGTTTTTATTTCCATGAGGAGACAAAGGAACTGTGGGAGCTTCATTTGATCGAATTGTTCCAGATGGCTCTGGACTTTCAGTGGTAGTGCGGCCCACTGTGTACGTCTTTAAATTGCTCCTATTTGAGTGCGTCAAGTTGTATGACAGTTGCAATCATGTGCTGCTGCCGAAGAGAGAAGGAAAGATGAACATTGTTCTGCTTTGAAAGCTTATGATTATCAGAAATAACAGGCCAGTGAATGAGAGAGCGTGAGCAGCACTCAGGTAGAATGAAAGACTTTTTGAATCAGTCTTTTAGTTCCAGCTCCTGCCTGCAGTCTGACCAACTCAACCACTAGCTGTAGAGAAGACTCACAGACCAAACTACTATCAGCACGTTCACAATACCCAACTCTTTTACAGGGTTTCAACTCTTCTGAACCTACATTGTTTGTAATTCAATAATAAACTGTATGCACTGTAAATGTAATGAAATAACTTGTGTGCAATACATTTGTTCACTCAGTGTTATCTATTCATCTTTCCATCCATACATCTACAAAATCCATCCGTCAATCAATCCTTCCATCGATTGACAAAATATATCCATCCATTCATCCATGTATCCATCTACAATATCCATCCATCCACAATATCTATTCATCCACCCACCCATTCATCTTCAAAACTGATCCGGTATTCATCCATCTACAACATCCATCCATCCACAATATCTATTCATTCATCTGCCCATCCTTTCACAATATCTCTCCCTCATTCATCCATCTACAATATCTATCCATCATTCATCCATCCACAACATCTATCCATCTATCCAACCAGTAACAATATCCATCCATCTACAATATCCATACATCCATCAACAATAGTGATCCATCCATCCACAATATTCATTGCGCCATCTACAGTATCCGTCCATGGTGAGTGTGATTTCACCAAGTACAACATGTTCCTGGATCAACATTCCAATAAACCAATCAGAACTGAGATATAACTTTTCATGAAGTATCTGTTTTAGGCTTACAATCAGGGTTAGGTGCTTCAACGCTCTTGTTAATCAGCTATCATTTCCGTTTGATTTTAGGAATAAATCATGGGTAGGGTTAGGTTTAGGGGCAGGGATTGTGTTAAGTCTATATTTTTGGACATTAATGCTAATCCAGGACCATCAAAAGATGTTGATCCAGGAACATGTCTTACATGGCAAAATCACGGGGACCATCTGCCCATGCAAATCCATCCTTCCATCTACAATATTTGTTGCTCCATCTACAGTATCTGTCCATGCATATTATATATCCACTGATCCATCCATCAAACATTCATCCCTCCACCTACAATATCCATCCATCCACCTACAACATCCATCCACAATATCCATCCATCCATCTACAGTATCTGTCCATGCATAATATTTATCATCATCTACAATATCCATCTATTCATCTGTCTATAATATCCATTTATCGATCCATCTACAGTATCTATCCATCCATATCTTTCTATCCACTTACAATATCCATCCATCCACTGACAATATCCATCCACAATATCTATCTATCCATCCATCCATCCATCCATCCATCCCCAGAGTTCTGACTGAGTCATTCATCATAACTGTGTACATGGGCTTCCTCCATCTGGACACAACAGATGGTGGATGAATTCAAGATTGGGCCGTTATCAAGCGGTCAACTTCTCAATTTCACTATTTAGAGTTCAAGACACTGCCTTTATTCATTATCCAAAGTCCATTTCACTTTTTTTTAACCCAACCACAAGCACATATTTCAACAAGAACTCTAAGACCTTCATCTAACAGCTGAAACACAATAACACGGTTTTGATAAATAATGCCAAAAGAAATGCACTATGTTTTGGTTTGTGTCCCATGTGCTGGAACATTACAGACAGCAGCTGGAAATTAGCTTTGCCAGTAATTTAACAGCCTAGTCTTTTCTGTCTTAAGCCACTGGTAAATGCAAAACCATTTGGCTGACCAGTCAAAGCAGTAAGAGGTTAATATTATGAGTCAATGTGCAAGATCAATCACAAATTCATATCTGTAAGGCTGGAAAAGCAGAGCAAGGATTACAGCATATCCACCACTAGTTCTGATTACAAATGAATAAACTATTTCTGGCTATATATCCGATTCATTGTGGGTGTCTGTCCAGGCTTGCACAGGTCAGAGATTATGGCAGTTAATACAGTAGCAGTATTAACCACAACACTTGGGCTGTTTGTAAAGGTGATGACCCCATATAGAAACACACACAGTTACTGGACTAACAATAATACAGTATGCTGAACAATGTCAAGTAACAATTGACTATCTAGGTCTGTTAGTCCAACTTTGCACTGGTGCAATTTCAGGTGGAAACTTTTAGAATGACGACTTTTAAATGACATTGTGTGAATTTGTTTGGTTCCAAAATGCAATGAATCAATTTTAATTAATTTGAGTAAAAAAAAAATGTTTTTCTTTACCAAGAAAGTGGCAAAATGAAAAACACTATTTTCAGTTTCAAAACTTTCACATAGCTTCTTTAGGGCATAATAACATAAAAAAATTCAAATCCAGGTTTTGATTTTATAAAAAAAAAAATATATATTTTTTTACAAACATTTTCCCCAAAATGCAATACATCCATGATACTCTTTTCTCAGAATGCCTAAATCATATATTTTTCATATTGAAACTAATGAAAATACACAAAATAGCCTTGGTCAACTTGGTCAATACTGATCTTTTATACAGACACTGGACTAAAAATACATTGACATCACTTCCAAAATGAATTCAACGGGTCATCACGTTAATGCTATAAATTACAGCAATAAAACAAAATGTCACCATGAACAAGAATATGAAGGACATTACATTAGACCACAGAAATTCCAAAATGACATTTCCCTTACATTCAACTTCCAAAAGTGCATTCAAACGCATTTCTTTCGCCAAGCATTTGAATAATGCATCTTTTAAATTGTGACTGCAGTTGCATCTGATCAAATGCGCATTCTTATTCTTTAGCTTGGGTTAAACTAATAAATTTTACTTTGTTTTTAACAGCAGCTATGCTAATGATCTCTCTATTTGTTTCTCTGTTTTGCCATAACTAGGATATACACAAGCTCCAGTCTGGATCCAGAACACCTGAGAAGAGATGAGGCTGACCCCCTCAGAAGACCCCAGATGATGCTAACCCTGAATCAACAAACAGAACTAACAAATATTGCTACAAGTGTGACTTCATCATATAATAATTGCTGTTAATAATGTTGATCGTATGCCTGACTACGTCTTGTATTAATTTTTCTAAAAAATCCTGTCATATGTGCACAAACTGACAGTCACCATTTATAAGCTACTAGTAAATATTGTAGAAACGTAATTTTCTGTGAAGTTGCTTTGTAATGATTTGTATCGTAAATTTTTTTATTCAAATAAACTTTAAATCATTGTTGCCAATGTTACTTTTGCCAATGCAATATTACATTCATAATCAAATGCGATTCATCTAATGAACGTGATATAGTGTAGCTTGTCAGTGATCTATGGCTCTGTGTATTAAATGCATCTGAATAAGTTCCATCTGAAAGCCCGTGATGGAGATTTACTGATACTATTATTAACAGAATCGGCTTTGATGAGATGTGCATGTCAATCAAATGCGATTTATCCTGCAGCACTTGTAAGTTGATCACAAAGTACAAAGTAGATGAGGAAAACTAGGATGCCAGCTGTATTCAAAGCACTGCCATTACTGTCTAGAATGCATGGAATGGTGCGCTGTGATTGGTTGAGAAGATATATTGCATTCTGGAGACATAGCGTTTTGGAAAAAAAGGGAGAAAACATGTCCTAATAACTCTGCAATTATCTATGCGATAAAATTAAAAATTGACTTTTCAATACCGAACAGATACAATACTGATTTTGGCAGAAACTCAATTGTTTTAATAAATGGGATTTATCATGTTTTGAAACCAAACTCTTATATATATACATACACATACACACACACACATGCATACATACAATATATATATCGTTCATATTGATTCACTTAAAGAAAATATCTATATATTGTACAAACTCGATATACAGCCCAGCCCTAATATATAAACACACACACACACACACACACACAGTGATTTAAAAGTTTGGGATCAGTAAGATTTGTAATGTTTTTAATGGGGTATCTTGTGCTCAACAATGCTGTATTTATTTAATCAGAAATACAGAAAAAAATGGGAGATATTATTTCAATTTCTACTATTAAATAGTTCTGATGAGCTTTAGATGCAATGAAAGGAGAAGGCGCAGGGATAAACAGACGGATGGATGAATGAATGAATGAATTGAAAAATAAACGTTGGCGGAGGACAGGGGGTTGGCTTTCATTGGACGGGCTAACTGGGACACTGCGGTTAAAACTGTGTAAATCCACTTTTTCTGATCAAGTAGGATTATTGTGGCCACCGTTTGGCTTAAAGTGTGTCCTGGAGTGCTCACTTCAAACAAACACAGAGCCTGGAAACACAACCTAATAAGAGCGTCAGCTTGCAAACATATAATATAAATGCCATGCCTCACTTTAACCTACCCTCGTAGCATCTGCTAGGATGTCAGCATTTTAGGGTGGTTACAAATCCACATGAAAAGAAGCCCCATCTTACTATGACATTCAGTTCAAGTAAAGTTTTTTTTATGGCAGGGAAAACCTATCAACTAACAGAGCTTTTTTAAATGTATGTAATTAGCAAGACACAAGAGACTGTTCAATATACTGGCTTTGCACTGCAATTGCTCTTTATAGCAACATACTGTATATCTAACCGTCCTCATCCTTAGACTTGGCTTCTTTCAATAGAAAATCCCCAAACACCAGAGCATTAAACACTTACAGACCCCTCCCCCCACCATGATTCTCAGAAACATAAACACTTAAAATAATGTTCAGTAAAATTTGTCCAATAAGGATGCATTAAACTGATTTTTATAATAATACAGCTGGCCTTACTCTCCTAATCAAGTATTTTCAAAGCATGCTGGGAACTAGAAATCCACTGCTCTGTTGCGGCAAAAATTCTTCATGTAGTCTCAACATAAATGGTTTTAAACTTCCATTTGACACATTTTAAGTAGACTGAACCCAGTGGAATTAACATGCTAACATATTCTGAAAGCAAGGAACAAAAATAATGTTTGATAGCACTTCAAAAAAGATGTTTTGAAAGATTTAAACACAGCTGAAAAGGGGGAAAAATAGTAAGATGCATTTAAAGACAGGCTAAAAACCCATTAAAATGTAATCTGACAGAATAAGGAGATTTGAGTATGAAACATTTGACAAAACAAATAAATTCTTGGCACTCTGGATGTTCAGTGTATATTGAAGAGGGAAAGTGATGGCAAATAACAGCAGCTCTGTCTTTTGAAGAACAAGCAGGTATGTCTTGGTCAGACATAATTGCTTGCTTGTACGTTTCTCCAAAGAGCGAATTCTCAATCCTTTCAAATCTCTTTACTCCGTCTGCGTGCCATGGATGTCTTTCTAACTTACACAACAAAACAGCTTTTTAGTCCAAGAGCTGTTATTTTGCTGCTATTGATTGAATGCATCTCAAGGCAAATTCCCCATTTAAGGATGATTTCCAGAGAAAGAGAGAGAGACACAGATAAAAGCTACAATCAAAAAGCTGCAAGCTAATTCATGTTTACTAAAAGACTCAGGAAAAACACTGCTTTTAAACTTATTTTGATCATCAAAATCCCACATCAATTCAACTCAATAGCCTCCTTACGGAAATGGCTTTTCCAATATTAGTTGTTTGTAGAATCTGACACAAATTTTGTTGTTGTTGCACAACCTTTACCACGTCACCAGCAAGACCAAGAAAACTTGAGTATAAAAAGGTTTTGTACATACCGTGGTGTATGAAGTACGGGCTCCATTGATGGTGCACTTTCAGAGCTGATTTGTGGACTGACATGCTGCTGAGGTTAAGCCAAGGCAGAACGGTGATCATGTGACTGGTCTTAAAGAGAGTGGGCCACCGAGCTAATGTATTTAACTGATATATCCAAACGACTGATGATGCAGGAAGAGCAAATGCCAGAGTAAAGCTTGAGCCATGCAAGAGGATTTGAAGCTGCTTGTCTGGCACACAAGAGTAAGAGGATATTGACAACAAGAAAATAAGTAATTAGAATGAATCAAAAAATGACCAAGCCAAGGACAACTAACAATAACAAATATTCACTCTCCTTCAGCAAGGTTGAGTTTTTAATCTACAGTATATACTGGGGAAGTGCAAACTAGTTTTTTTTTTGGGGGGGTGGCCTAGTGGTTAGAGAGTTTGACTCCTAACCCTAGGGTTGTGGGTTCGAATCTTGGGCCGGCAATACCACGACTGAGGTGCCCTTGAGCAAGGCACTGAACCCCCAACTGCTCCCCGGGTGCCAAAGCATAAATGATGCCCAATGCTCCGGGTGTGTGTTCACGGTTTGTGTGTGTTCACTGCTGTGTGTGTGCACTGTGGATGGGTTAAATGCATAGCACAAATTCTGAGTATGGTTCACCATACTTGGCTGAATGTCATGTCACTTTTTCATGTCACTTTTTACAGGTGAATCAAAAAAAAATTTGTATATCATGGGAAATTCTTTATTTTTTGTCATTTAATTCAAAAAAGCAAACTTTCTCATATTCTAGATTCATTGCACACAAACTGAAATATTTCAAGAGTTTTTTTTTTAATTCTGATGGTTATGGCTTACAGCTTAGGAAAGTTAAAAATTCAGTATCTAAAAAAAATTAGAGGTCTTCTGTATTGTTTGTCAGATGAGTTGGCTGGCCAATCAAGCACAGTAATATCATGGTCATCAAACCACTTGGACATGGTTTTGGCACTGTGGGCAGGTGCTAAAGTCCTGCTGCAAAATGAAATCAGCATCTCCATAAAGCTTGTCAGCAAATGGAAGCATAAAGTGCTTTTTTAATTTGTGCTCGTCAAATTACTGACATTTGCGCCATTATTTAACGCCCAAAAAAGCATGTCTTAAACTAGTTTGCACTTGAAATGGCTGCAATTGTTGTTGCTGGAGGAGGTACTGCAACAGAGTGTGCTTGGAAGAAGGGAGAGGATTTTTCCTCACATATTAATTAATTTGAACATTACAGACATTATCCAAACATATCGTTTGCCAAGCCATGTCATTTTTAATTTGCTTCAGGAAATAAAAGACGAACCCTCAACTAGGAGTCACGATACCAGGTCTATCAAAACCTCTTGCAACCCTTCATTTTTGGCCTCTGGTTCTTTTCAACATACTCTGGCTTTTTTATTCTTAATTTGTGACTATGTTAATTTGTGCTGCGCTTGGTTTATTGTGTTGGTTGATATGTAAATGAGATGCGTCTGTGTTCTTTAATTTGCGCGTTGTTAGTAAATCACTCGGGCATAAAAATGTGCAGTCAGTATCGCTGCAATGACAAACCAATGCACAACTAATAAATGTTTTCGGCCAATATTCACTGAAAGATGGTAAATCTGACCACACCATGAGTCTTCAATGAATCAATATGACTAATATTATAATAACTGTATATGACAGTCTACATACATGCATATGGGTTATGAAAGAGGAAAACACATATACATAAATGCCACAGCACAACACACACATTGTTGCTGTTGATGGTGAAATGCCTTGGGCTAATGGTGACCCAGATCCAAAAACACACAAAACAAATCACTTCAGGTGTTCACAAATGCATCTGGCAGCGTAAAACCATAAACGGATCTAGAGCTTTTTTAAACATACAGTGGAGCTGAAAACCTATCAGACTGAAAAAAAAACAAATCAGGTTTTCCCACCCCTAGATTATAGTTATAGCTACCATAAGGTTATGAGAAAGATGTGACATGATTCAGGCCAAAAGCACAATTTTAATGGGTATTCAGACACTTGATGCCTTTAAAAATTGCTATTACTTCTGCTAGGCCAATTTTTACTACTATTTTCATCTCATCGATCTCATAATAAAAAAAGGGTGGGGGGGGAATTGTGAAAAGTAATGGGACACCGAAGCGTGCCACATTCATGGAAAGTGGCCTATATGAAGCTCTAGAGATAGATCTGAATAATAAATGGGCTATTCGGGCACATCTGTATTCTGTCGTGTTTGCAGTGGGTGGCGCAGGATGATATTTCTAGGCTGGGGTTGAAAAATAGACCTGCTCTGAGATGGCTTACCGACTGTGGTGCAGAATACAAATAATGCTGGCTTATATTTATGGCAGGATGCTGTCAGTGGTCTGGAGCCAAAAATAAACTCCACCAGAGTGAAGCAACAAAAATGAAATAAAATAAAAAAGCCCACACAATTCACAATGAACTTAGAACTAAAAGTGTCAAGAAAATCACAATGATGAAATCAACTCACAATAATAAAAAAATGATATTTTTTTTAAAGCTAAGTGGTTGCAATTTATTTTAGCTACATTTAATTCTATATTTTTTAAGTTAGTCAACTAAATTACATTTTTTTAAATGTAGCTAGAATAAATTGATTGCAACCACTTGCCTTAAAATATATATATATATATTTTATAGTAAATTCAATGACTCTTTTTTTCAGTGTGCAGGAGAAGGACATAACTAAAATTTTTATCAAAAAGAGAAAACTGACTGTAAACAAGCAATGGTAAACATGCTATAGCACCCCCGAGCCAAGCTGAATATACAACAACACATAACTGAATTATGAATAGTGTTGGGCAAGTTACAGAAAATGTGATTAAATGACTGATTTCTGATTACTCCTTTAAAAGTAAAACACGTTACTGTTCGGATTACTTTATTTCCAAAGTAATTAGTTACATTACATTAGTCAATTTTTTCTGTGACTACATCCATTAAATTTAAATGAAATCCCAGCATCACAAGACACTGTTATTTTTAAGTAAAGCACATAGGCTGCTGCATACAAGGTTTGGCATGGCAGAATGCCAGCAAATAGTGCTGCTTTTATAATCTCTAAATCAGTTCATCTCAATCTCACAAAGCTCTGCTGTTACACAATGAATCTTTCAGAATGTCTACAATTTGTGTGCAATAATGAGGATTTGTGAGTTAAGTGCTGTACATATGTAGACTTGTTTTTTGCTATTCTATAGTCATTTGTTATTTTGACAAAGTGTCTGTCATTGTCCTCCATCTGAAAATCCACCAACCTTTTTCAAGCTCCCAGTTTGAGAAGATTACATTTTCACGGGGAGTAAATTGAAATTTGGTCTTTTCTTGCCCTCACTATGAGGCTGATAGCTGCATGTTGCCGTCAGAGGCGTCCCTCTCTTATCCTGTGTCTAGGTGAAGTATTGACTGCAGCTAAAGCTGACCGGCTCTTTTCATTAAAGACGACTGGGGACCAACCGACCAGCAGGGGGGTAAAAAACAGGCTTCAGCAGAAGACAAAACAAGCATGTAAAGACAAGAGATGAAAGAGAACAAATGCACCAAAACCCCAGATAAGAAAGCGAGTGATCTGTTAATTATTGATAAGTTTTTCATGTCATTAAGACCCATCAATAGATTGTAAACACATTCTTCCACATTCTGTTGCAATAAATCATATTTTATTTATGAACAAAAATATGTAAATATTAGATAGATAAACAGATGAAAAAAAAAAAAAAACATTATTTTCCACATACTGTAGATTATTGTTTCTCCTCTATGCCCCCCTTCTGAAACGCGTCAATTTTTACAAGGCTCAATCGGTCTGAAAAGCGAGGTGTGCTCTGATTGGCCAGCTATCCAGTGCGTTGTGATTGGCCGAATACCTCAAGCGTGTGATGGAAATGTTACGCCTCTTAACATATTGTGATGCTCTGTCCGGCCGGAGACATAAACATAAAACCCATAATAAACATGATATAAACATGATTTCTAGTCATGTCCTCTTTTGGAAGGCCAAACAAAGTAGTTTTTAATTAATTATGAATTCAGCTTAATTTTAAATTTATTTATCAGACATATAATAATGTAGTGAAATGTAGCAGATAATACAATATTAAATCACTTTTCAAATTGACAAATAAATACGATATATTTAGAAATATTAGTTAAACCTCAGACAGTAAAGAGAGGGCCAACATGGAGTTTCTATCAAGCCAGACCAGTGATATGCATTATTAGCAGCTACCAGTCAAGGAGAATAATCACACTTTTTTTTTTCACGTCATGTTGAATGTTTCATATATGAGGCTAGAGAACAACGTGTGCACTATAGGCGCTAAATTATTTCTCACACATCAAAAACCAACTCGGCCACTGCAACTGACCCAGATGGAGGGTTTTCGCCTTGGGGGGAAAACATTGAGCTACCGTAAAAAAAAGACTAATCTCTCTCTCTCTCTCTCTCGCTCTCTCCATTCACTTTCAATCTCTCTCACTCTTTCTCAACAACAGCCTGCTAAGACACAGCTCAGCAGGAATCTGGCTCGGAAATCGCTTCGGAAATTCACACAGCTGACATTAAAGACAGCTCATGCCCAGCGGCAATTCATGGATATGGTTCACATCATTGTGACTTCTATTGGAAATGTGCATCTGTATACACCAGTGATGAAAGAGCCTGTGTGGAGAGAGGTGTAGCAGACTTCCATGATGCTCTATGGTGAATATCACAAATCGTGTGCAGCTTGCATGAAGACATCACGCTTATGGATATCCTCTCGGTTTCTTAGGCTGTGAAGCTGATCACGTAACGATGTGACTTCACGCTATTCCTGACTGTGGTACATCGGAAACAAGCCATGGATCTTCATTAGTGGGAATCACTGAACTGTCAACAGCTAATTAATAGTCTGAGGAGGCCAATGGGTTCATATACAGGTAAAATCATGTTAGGGAGCTGAAAGCAGGAGCGCTTATTTTTAGGAGAACATATTGAAGGTGTTTTTAGTAATGATGTGACTCATGAGGTTAATGAAGCACCTGCTGCATCAGTGTTACTGAAAGTCTAAATGCCAGAGATGTTATTAAGCAACATTAAAGGGACAGTCCATTTGAAAATGAGCACTGTGCCATCATTTACTCACCATCAGGTCATTTCAAACTTATGTAACACACAAAAAATGACATTTTGCATAAGCATGTAGTTTCTCAGGGCTATCCAAGTACAAATACCCAAGTATAAATAACCGAATCAAATTATATACCACTATTTATTTTATATCTATGGTTACAAAACATAAAATCTGACTATTAATATTTTAAAGGGGTCCTTTTATGCTCTTTTACAAAGTCTTGCTTTTGTTTTGGGGGTGTAGTAGAACATGCTCTCATGCTTGGTGGTTCGACAAACACATTACTTTTCACATAATTGTAAAATTATTACAATACCAAACATCTCGATTAGTTCCGTGTGTGATGATATTGGTTAGCTGTCCCAGTGCATTGTGATTGCCGAACAGCTTAGTCGGTGTTTCAGTACTGTCCCACCCCTTGCCAAAGCAGCCAGTTCCGTCTGCTCCGGTATCATTAAGGATGGTGTCAATATTACCATATTAAAGGGGTCATATGATTTCAATTAATCTATAAATTTGCAAAGACCAAAGTCACAAATCTGTAAAGTTACAAATCCAAAGAGATATTCTTTATAAAAGTTAAGACTCATCCACATCACCCTAAAATGGCTCGTTCTAACACTCCCCTACATCTCTACGTCACTATGTGGTAAGATTTGCATAACACCGCCCAAATGTTCACGCAAAGAAAGAAGGCGTACCTTTTGTTCTCTGACAGTGCCGTCGCGCTAAGTGGGCGTGGCTTCAGCAACTAGCTCCCGCCTTTTTGCCCATTTTCGATTTTCCGGGAGAGTCTCGCGGTGACGCGCTAGATGGCAACGCCCGCTCTGCACAATTTAAAGTCTACGGGTGACATCACGGACACTACGTCCATGTTTTTATACAGTCTATGGTTCTAACCATGACCTCGCCCCTCCCAACTCCCCAACCATTAGAATTTCCATATGCGGGAATTATTCTAATGAGCCACTTTGTGACATCACCAAACCCCGGAAAACAATGCTGCAGTCCAAACGAGCAGTTCATTGTAGTTATTGAAAAGGGATTTTTTTTTTTAAACAAAATATCTTACTTTGGAGTGGACTTTGAGATTTGTAGCTTTGTAGATCTTTTTTATGCCCAAACATAAACACAAACTAAAATTCAAAAACTTAAAAAGCATAATAGGACCCCTTAAATATTAATTGCCATATTTAAACCCAACACATATGAAGCAGTTTATTATTGTTGTTATAAAAAATAAACTATTAAAAAACATTTTCATTAATTGAAAAAAAGATGAAATAATATATAATTATTAGATGGAAAACTTTAAAAAAATAAATAAATAAATAAAAATTAGAAGTTTGTAAGTTGAAGTACTAAAATGATTAAAACTCAAAATGAAAAAATAAAGCTAAACAGAAATATTCTAAACGAAAGCTAATTCAAAATGTTACAAATAATACTAAAGTAACACAGAAGCGATTTTGATTTTATAATCGGGCAGTAAGTAAAGTTTGTTCAGTGAACAGAATTGCTTTGGGGTTCAAAGGAAATCAAATCTTATACCAACAATACACTGCATGTGGGGTGTCGAAGCACCACTCAATCTGATTCTGAAGGTTACATGGTCAATTGCAATTATTTTTTGTGAAGTCCATCAATAACGTTACGGCATACACTGGGTGAAATGTTCACTACAACCAACAACACAATCTCTTGACATCTTCCATGGATTAAAAATAAATAAATAAAAAAACATAAAACACAGTCAGTGTGAACGACCCTTAACTCATTCTTCCTTTGGGCTGCTCTTGGCCAATTCAATCTGTGGTCCAAAGGATGTGTGCTCTACAGCGCTCAATGACCTTTCATGATAATTACAGCTGCTCAGCTGTCCTCGGGCTCTTCAACCTAAAAGTAGCCGTTATGTATTATGCAACCGAGTGATGGCAGAAGTGCAAGTTTGATTTAAAGGGGTCATATGATGCTGCTAAAAAGAACATTATTTGGTGTATTTAGTATAAGGAAATGTGTTTATGTGGTTTAAGGTAAAAAAAAAAAAAAACATTTTCCACATACTGAACATTATTGTTTCTCTTCTATGCAATGCCTTCTTAAACGCATTGCAAGACTCATTGGTCTGAAAAGGGAAGTGTGCTCAGATTGGCCAGCTATCCAGTGCATTGTGCTTGGCTGAAAACCTAAAGCTTTGACGGAAATGTTACGCCCCTTCACATATTGTGATGGCCTGTCCGGCCGTAGCGACAAGACATAAACATAAAACCCATTATAAATGTGATATAAACATCATTTCTAGTCATGTCCACCCCAAACAAAAAAGTTTCACCTTCTCAACTAAACAGCATCACACACCACTGCCTAAAGAGAGCTGAGGCCGGATTCTACGAAGGAGCATCCATTAGGCTCGTGGCAACCACATGTGACGACCCGGGGCTGGACTCCGCTTCAGGCGTGACGAAACGGATATTGTCCTCTTTTGGAAGGCCAAACTAAGCAGTTCAGCTTTCACAGTGAAACACACAGTGTCTATACGACATGGCGGAAGTGGCAACAACTGTACTATAACGAGAATAAAAGGTACACATTTGGGTGGCATTATACAAATCTTCCCACATTGTGATGTAAAGATTTGGGGGCATGTTAGAATGAGCCATTTTAGGTGGGTGTGGATGAGTCTTAACAATACATTATATGGGTCAAAATTCTAAAAAAAATTTCAAGCAAAAAATCATTAGGATACTAAGTAAAGATCATATTCCATGAAGATATTAATATCTCAACCAGATTGGTTAAGATATTAATATTAAGATATTAACCAGACTGGTGGCGTATCGTGTGGTAAACAGTAAACAATGAGTGACATAGACACGCGAGAGATCACTTCCGGCACTTTCCGCGCTTGCGCAGACTAAGCTAGAACGCGCGCGCAACAGGAAGCACACGCGCCCTCAGATCACTTGGACGTGGTTGTGTACAAGAGGGAAAAACGATATAAATACTGTTCGTTTTCTTACACAAACCGCTCGTTTCGTGTCTTAGGTCATCAATGTGTACTTACGATGGGGAATTGTTTAATTTGGACTCCTCTGTGCATGCTCTTTGAGGTGGTGACCATAGACCTCCATTATATGAGTAATAAAAATGGGAACTAGTGCGGAAACAAAGACACATACATCTTGGATGCCCTTGTGGTAAGCTAAAACATCAAAATTTAATTTGAAAGTAAACTATCCCTTGATGAAATACGAGAGCTCGCTGACAGAAATGTAAGGACATCATTAAAATAATAGTGTTTTTTTGTGTTCCGAAGATGAACAAAGGTCTTACAGGTTTGGAACGACATGAGAAGGAATAATTAAAGGGCAAGTTCACAAAAAAATTTAAATTAGCACATTTTACTCCAGGGGTGGCACTAGGGTTGGGCTAATGTTTTTTTTTTGTACTTATTATTCATGACTCGCGTTTTGTCTTGTTCTCTCTCTGTTGTGCTTCCACGTTTGTCACTAATCACCGGCGTGTACAAGACACTTATGCCCTATGTCATCCACCAGACCGCCTACAACAGATAGGAGAAGTGAAAGAAACGTGTTTATATAGTTTTAAATATGGATCTTTTTCTTACAAAAACACATCGGTTTGCTACAGGAGACCTTTATTCACCCCCCAGAGCCAGAGCTATTTGAGGCACATTTTAAATTTGGATAGATGCGCTTTATTTGACTTTTGGACTATTGAACAAAAACACTGAGGCATTATGAAGCTTGTAAGATCAAGGATATTTTTTAATATAACTCTGACTGGATTCGTCCAAAAGAAGAAAGTTATATACACCTAGAATGCCTTTAAGGTGAGTAAAACGTATTTTCAACTTACCCTTCAATAACAGAATTTTCATTTTGGGGGAACTATTCGTTTAACAAACATTTCCCATTCAACCTTAATTGTTTAAGGACTAGGATTCAACAAACACTATAAATCAGCCAAACAGACCCAACACTATAAATCAGCCATTTGAACAAATTGTTTGATTGAACAGCAAGATCTAAAACCAGTCAAGGTACCAGCACAAAAACACACTCCGCAATCATTTAATTATCGTTATCGAAGGACATAAATGTATCTTTTTTGTCAATACCAAACACCCTGTAATGTTGTGAGTTTGGGGGTGGGACTACCATAATCAAAGTGGGTGTGTCAGTAGGTGTGTTCATGAAACCTGTCTGGAAACAATTGTTGCTTTCACAGTTCAACTTGATGACACAATACAACGTGAAAAATCTCTGAATAGACGTTTTTGCATAATTGTGCTCATCTACCAAGGCACACATTAGTTTGCTTGGCCTTATAGACTAAAAATATATGCCACAGCTAGTGGGAAAAGTCTCTGCAAGGCCCTGTAATGAGCTCTGTCACATCAGCATGGCCCAGCAGCGCCTGTGGTTGTCTCATGTCACTTCCCATTCACCACAGCAGCCACTGAGCGCTCCAGTGAACCACCAGGAAGTCAGGACAGCTCCGCCATCTCTCGCCTATTCTGGGTTCACTGCTTCCTTGGGCCGCCTCGAGGCCTGCATGCCTTACTGAGCTGAAGGTGAAACAGAGCAGCATTTATCAAGCTTCACCGGTTTCACGGACATCTACCTTGAGTGGCAAAGACTGCGGAATAATCGAAGTAATCGTATCAATCTGTTTGAATCATTCTTTACTTATATAACACTTATGCAAGCAGCATGAACAATTGTTGTGTTTGGATGCTTACATCAGCTTGTTTTTTATTACATGAACTGCATCCCGAATGACCCCACTATACACTATACACTTACACACTATGTACTTAAGCACTATGTACTCAACCATGTAGTGTATCGATTATATATGGTTATTTTGTCATTAATAATTGGAATCGGATATCCCCTCCCCCTTCATGATGTAATTAAAGCTGCAAAAGTTGAGTGCATGATTTTCTTCTCTGTTATTTAATTGCATCATCTGGTTATTTAAAGCTGCGGTAGGGAACTTTTGATGCTCTAGCGGTTAATAAACAGAACTGCTTGCGTCTTGCGGAAGAACATCGTAGCCGGAACTACTTCTCTCTGTTTATGTCTATGAAGAATCAAAGGTACTGGGTTACTCCGCCGCGGTACCCCCGAAGCAATCTAAAATAGTCAGAATATAAACACTTATTATAGATGTACCCTAGTGATTCAGGACAAGCTAAAAACACGGTTTGGAAAATGGATTCATGGTGTACTCGCTTATTATATACATTTTTCTGCATTTTGAACACAAACAAAGTTACGGACCGCAGCTCTGATTGGTTGTTTCTTAACGGGAGCGAGGATTTTCTGCAAATGGCAATAGGACCACTGGGAGGAGCCAGAGGAGCTTGATTTTTTCACAGATTATCTGTCTCATATTCTACTGTCAGGACATAATGACAGGTTTAACAAATATGTAAAAAATATATTTTTACAAAAGTTACCTCCTGCAGCTTTAAAGTGCACTTTTTATTTTTGGAATGTTCAGTGTGAACACACTACTCACAATATTTATACTACAAAATGTTATAGAATAGTGCATAAGTACAGTATTTGGGACGCACTTATGCAGTGTTCCAAGGGATAATCCAGACAAAAATGAAAATTGTGTCATCATTTACTAACCCTCATGCAATTTCGAACCTGTGTGACTTTCTTTCTTCTGTGGAACGGAGAAAAATATTTTTTGAAGAACACTGTGAACCAAACAACATTGGGGCCCATACCCAAATCTCAAAATATCTTCTTTCATGTTTTACAGAAGAGTATTAAAAGTTTAAAGAGCTTTATAATAACAAGATGGAGAAAAAATTGGTCCATACAATAATACGGTCATCTGTTGCAGCTGCATAAAGATGATTTTTTTCCTTACTTCTTAGTTTCATAGGACATCAAGGTCTTTTTTTATTAAAAAGACAGGGAAACAATTATTCCTAACAATATGACCCACTTATGTCAAATCTATAGCATGCACTGAACAATCACCATGTATTTACACATCTAAATGCCATCGAACACGTGGTCTCATATATTACATAAGAGACAATTAACTACCAGCTGTGTCCCTGAAGAAGTGCTGCTGAGTTTAGAGATGAAGTCATTAGATTTTCCGCTCATCTCCTGGCATTTCATTCTTCTTTAATCTATGAGTCATTTTCTCATATGCGTACAGCGGACAGCGCTGACCTTGGTTTATAAACACAGGCGTACAAGAGAAGCGAACTGTTTGTGAACCGTTTTTAAACCACCGCTGGTTCTGATCAATATTATCAGTGACTTTGAAGGATGAATAAACCTCATTAGAGCACATTTAAAGGGCAGTACGAGCATTTAGAGCAGGTGATAAGTGCTATCTATAACTGAGACTGAGACTTACAGAAAAATCTCTGACAATCGCAGATGCAAAATGTTTCAGCTGCAAACCTGTATGAGTGAACTTACAGGTATGAGTATATTTAATGATTTGTGAAATGTTGTTAAATGAGACTAAAGATATTTATTCGCTTGTGCACTCACATTAAGGCAATATTCTAGGTTGAATAAAGTTAAAGGTACATTTTTAAATGTTTTTAATAATAAAAATGTTTTTTTTTTGGGTTCAATACAATTTATAATTAGTCAGCAGCACATGCTGCATAAAGTCAATTTTAGGTAAAAGAAAACAATTTATTCATAATAGCTAACTAAATGTTAAGCTCATATTTCAGTTAACTTAATAATTAGACTTAATTATCTTATAAATGTTACCTTTTTTTAATAAAAATGTAATTATTTTGAATAAATTATGATTTCATTAAAACCTTTGAGCTGTAAATTTGTCTAAATTAAATTAGATAATCATTAAATAAACATTTTATAAACAAATATATCATTTTTATTTTTTATTATTATTTTATAAGTATAAATTTTGAGCTTTAAAGTTGTCTAACTTAATTAGATATTAATATTTAATAAACAACTTTATTTAAAAAATATTGTTATCTTAATCATATAAAACAATGCATTATTTTTTACTATTTTGTTATTACACTTTTTACTATTTAAAAAAAAAATTCTCACCAATATTAGCGGAACTATTTTACATATCTTCCTTTATTTCAGTCTCTGTATTCTTCAAACAAGTAGTGTGGTGGATTGTCACTGAGGTTGCATCAAGCCGTGTAGAATCAGGGCGAGTGTGTCTAGAAAGAAAACAACAAATATAAATGTTTTATCATCCCAGCAGTGTGCAGCTCTGTCAGGAAACATTGAGAGATGCTTCAGTGCAGCTGGAGGACGTTGTGGGGCTCATAAGGACGGTTTGTTTGTTCATGATGTGACACTGACATGTGCCACAGACACGTGACACTTCTCGGTCTGACGCCAGGACTTGAGATGAGCATAAAAAAGACGTGACATGATCTGAGTTAGCCTACTTAAGTTACTGAACTTAACTGTACTAAAAACTGACTTATGGCTGTTTCACACTGCAAGCGTGAGCGGTGCCTGAGCAGCGAGTGAGCGTAACTATAGCGTCACTGCAACTTGTACTCAAGATTACAATGAGATTAGGTGAAACGGTCTATGTTATGTACCCTTTAAACTCAATTTTTTTTCCCATTGTTATGTAGCTTGCAATCTCTCCCAAATCAATGTCCCAAATCACTATGCATGTGAATGGTTGTGAATTAACCTAGGCTTAATAAACACAATGAAAACCAGTGCCTTTGTTCATAGGACCTGAAGCTTGGGTTTAGGCTCGCAGTGATGCATACAGGAAAAGGAATCTCCTGCAGAAGCTCCTGGGGTTACAGGAAACAGCCTCACACATACTGCTCTATGTGAAACATCTCCAGCTGTCTGAGAGATGCTTCTCATCCTCTATCCACAGCTGGAGGGACAGTCAGAGAAGCACCTCGCTGCTTCAGAAACACCAAGAGCCAAGATTGCCAGTCTAGATACATTAACATTGAGGAGTCTAACAATTTTATAATAAAAAAAACAATATTTACACTACCATTTAAATGTCTGGGACCAGTATGATTTATTTTTATAAAGAAATTAACACTTTTAACAAGCATGGATGCATTAAATAAACCAAAATTGACAATAAAGACATCTATAATTAGTGCTGTCAAACAATTAGTCATGATTAATTGCATACAAAATAAGTTTTTGTTTGCATAATGTGTGTTCTGTGTAAATTTATTATGTATATATAAATACACACACATACAGTATATATATATATATATATATATATATATATATATAGAAAATATGTACATGCCTATATTTATATTGACATAATTTATACAATAAATAAATGCATTTAACATAAACAACATATTCTGAAAAAATACATGCATGTGTGTATTTATATATACATTAATATACACAGTACACACATATATATTATGCAAACAAAAACTTTCTTTTGGATTAATCACAATTTGTTTGACAGTACAATTTATAATGAAACAAAAGATTTTGATTTAAGCTTTGTGCTGTTCTTAAACTTTCTGTTAATCACATAATCATGAAAAAATGGTTTCCACAAAATTATGAAGATGACTGTTTTCAACATAAATAATAGTAATAAAATTTTATTGAGCAGCAAATTACTATATTACAATGATTTCTGAAGGACACTGAAGACTGGAGTAATGATGCTGAAAATAAAGCTTTGCATCACAGGAATAAATTACATTTTAATATATATATAAATAAAACAATTATTTTTAAATTGAAAAAATATGTCACAATATTACTGTTTTTAAGCCATACAACTAAAATGAAGATTTCTTTAATGATAGCCTGCCCTACATGAAGCAGCAACAGGTAATAAACAGTGCACAAGAACATCAGAACATACGCAAACTGATGACGATAGACTTGAGTGCAATCAGAGAAATATCTGTCATGACTCTCTGGGGTCTAATGAGACTCATTTAAAGTGCTTTAAGCTGCTTTGGAGAAGCTTTAGATAAAAGGCAAGTTGTGAATCACAGTCACTGACCTCCACATCCCTTTTCCCACACATTAAATGCTCAGTTCCACAACCTAGTGAGCTGCCTACATAGATTGCCATGCCAAGCATCATTGCCTTGCCAAGCATCAGGTGTCCTCACAAAGTTTGTTTCAAAAGGTTACTTTCTGAGATACCTTTTTATGGCCAAATTTGTATAAGAAAGCACTGCATGCATCCAAAACTATGGATGACATGCGAGAATATTTCATGCTAGTTTTCATTAATAGGCTTTGATTTCATTTTATTTTTGTCCGTCCATTCCTCAGACAAACATCTGCATCAGAGAGCTGCAAAACACAAAGCATGTCCCTAATTCAAATGAATGTGCAGTGGAGGATCAGTGCCTCGCTCAGATGTGAGACGACAGTGAAAGAACATCCCATGTCGGCAAATGTTTGTATGGCAGAGAAATGCAGGAGGAGTTCAAGCCTGTGACTGAGTTAGGTCGTTTAAAGAATTCTAATCAAGGGTCTAGTGTAAATTGAGAAATGATTTGATACTGGAAGTATAAGAGGGGAAAGAAAACTGCTGACGCAAGCTCTATAGAGACACACATTTTAAAACGGCCTGTCATGTCTGCTGAAAATATACTCACAAGATTGATGTATTCTACTCAGCAACCGTGGCTGTAAATACAAAAACTGGCACGATTCTATATCTACATCTCTTTCTGATTATCTAAAGGAATAGTTCGCTCGAAAATAAATGTTTTGTGTCTTTCTTTACTCGCCCTAGGAAGAAATAAAAGCAAAGGAACAACATGAGGGTGAGTAAATAATGACACAATAAGCAACCTTGAAAGCAACCGCTGTTTTCAGTAAGAAATAAAATTAGAAATTAAATGAAGTGTTAATGTGAGGATGCAGTGCTTCTTGTCATCTTATTTCAATACATGATCATGACACACAACACAACACCCACTGCAATCATGGGAAAACCCAGAATACCATCATGAAAGGATCAAGGGGGTCCTGCTCTCTACCTCGCACGGGGACTGCATGGGACCCTGGCTGCAATACTGTCCAATCAGATGGTAGAATTCAACTACAACAAATGACAAAGCAAAGTTTGTCCTCGCAAATCATTAATGATATATACTGTATACGTCATCAGATGAAGTCTATCTGAAACACAAGGTACAAAACCAATAGCTGGTGCCCACTTAGTGTTAAAAACACTTAAAAAGAACTGTGCAAATATTAGCACAGAGAGGTGGAATGGTGATAAATTACAGTACATCCAGAAAGGGAATATGTGGGAAAGCATTCCAATGGAAAACGGTGTTTTGGAATAACCTCTGGCCATGATCAGAGTCTCTTTGAAGTTAAAGTGGTGGCCTAAAAAAATAATCCCATTAAAATGGGGCTTCATATACTGGGGCATAAAAAATGCTTCAGCATTCGACTATGGAGAAAAAAACTACCGTATCCCTGCTCTGAAACAGACACGGAAGGAAGCTAGACTCCTTAATAGACGGTGAGCAGCATGCTGATAAAAGGATGTTATAAAGCAAACCTAATGCAAATAGTCATATAAAAGAGATTCCACTCACTATAGAAAGAGTTTTTTTTGGGTCAGTGGTTCTGGTTTGAAAAACAGCGAGATGTCTTGATGTCTACCGCCTACACAGGCATCTTTACTGAAATGGAACCTAACAGATTTGGGACACTAAAAAAAACAGCAACTCCACGGGTCAACAACCAGAGCTGATCATGCGACGCACACGGTAGACTTTACTCACAATTGATTTCAATGAAGTTTGGCATTAACATCTCACTAAGATACTCGAACCAGAAATAAAATACAAAGCACTCACAAAAATTTGATAAAATAGTAAATTTTAATTAGAATCAAGTATTTTTTATTCATCATAAAAAAAGAGAAATTATTTTACCAACTAGCACTTTGTCCACCATTTTGAATCAATATTTTCCCCTACCGAGTTTGTTATAGTGATTTCTGTTACTTGGGAAGAATACAGACACCATTCTGCTTTGGAAATTGAACAAAATAAGGTATCTTAAAAAATAAGTCTACCTTTCGCAAACAGCATTTTCAAGTGTGAAGACGAGTCAATCTGAAAAATGTATTTAAAAAAACCAACAAACATTTTAATTAGTAGGCACTTTACAGATATAATCAGCAAATCAGAATTATCCTATATTTTTTGAGTGTCTGAGAACTTAATTTTCTATAGCGGAAAACGATACTATCCCATCCTCATCTAATTTCTCTTAGAGCTTTAAATAAATTTGTTCTGGTCTTAGAGATTTTAATATAGGTCAGGGAATTGCAAGTGCATAAAAAGCCACCGCTCTGCCCTAAAGATGTAAATGCAGTTGTGGTTGCCTGTTAACTAGTGAAAACATACAGTCCCACTGCTATGGAAAAAAAAAAAAAAATTAAAAAAATTAATTGATTGGAGTGATTATGCAAAATGTTCTCATAGTTTAATCTCAACTGCATGTATCCCTAAGCCACAGCAACTAGAAAACACAGATAGATGACTCAATGTGCGTCAGCAAGGACCCTAAAATGTTGAGAAGACTCTTACAGTAACAGACAGGACAGAAGCAAACACATTATAAACAAACAGATCAGACAAGCACTTCAGCTGCCAGTGGTGTCGTCAATCACACATATCAACAGCTGAAGCGTGTATGTTCATGTTAGGCAGAACAGATTAACAAGACAAAACCTCGCATCCATAGTGGGCATCATGTCTGATTCTGTGCATACTATTCACCATCAGGAAATTGTGAATGTGAAGTTGCTGCTGTCAGTCAAATCAAATAAATTCATGATGTGCCTGTGTTTGTTTGTTTTTTCTTTAAAGTCCTCCATAGAGTTTCTGCAGAAAAAAAAATACAACATTAAAACAACCTGGCAATCTTTGTTATTTTGGATTTGATCAGACTGCAGATGTTCTTTTCTCTCACCTGACAACTTACCGTGAAAGTGTATTTTGCATTATTTTAAATAAAATATTTTTTTGTTTCTATGACAACAAAGATATTCAGCCATTTTTTGCCTTTTATGACAAACAGCCCAGATTAGTCACTGAGTCACTTGCAATGTAATGCACAAGATAAATCTTCATCTGTCACAAAGACGTGAAGAGAATTGTGATTTTCCTCTCATATTTTCATTTTGGTGGCTTTATGTAAGGAATAATTCACATATGTGTCACCACGGGAAATTTTGGAAGAAATCTCTTACACGTCTCAAGCACAGACTACAGTTCTTACAATTCAACTTAAACCATCTAATGCTGCAATTCTTAATAAAGTTAAAGTTATAGGCCTTTATTTCATTTACCAGTCAAAGCCAATTGTTACTTGACTTTGTCATTTGCCCAGTGTTCATTCTGGACCCTGAGTGCACAGCACATAACCAAAATTGTGTGAAAATTATTAAACGCATCTTCTGTAATCTGACAAACACACTAAGAATAACTCACAAACACCTCCCCTTTATGCTAATGAACAGAACACCAATCAAAATCACCCTCAGGAAAGAGAACAGCAGGGGAGCGTAATCGGTTGAGCTTCTCACATCTCCACCATTTCATCTCAGAATTGCAAATCATTCCCAATGACAATCAGGATATCTGTGCATTTGTAGGTCATTCTGCCCTGATTAGATCATTGTGCTTTTGAAGAGGACCGAATATCCCTCCGTGCCTCATGCTCTCCGAAGAACGTCTTCTGCATTTGCAAGTTACAACTAATCAAGTGTGGGTCACTGGTGTCAGTGCTCTCTATGGCAAGGTTAGGGAGTTTGATTTGTGCCCATATTACACATGGGAACAGCATGGCGTTGATTGCTGCAGTCAACGTCGTGTCTGTGATTTGTCTTGCATCAATTTTGCTTCTGACAACAGCGGCAGGTCTAGAAGGAGCATCAGCAATAAGCAAGTAATCAAAGAAGAGGGTATAGTTTAGAATAAAAATTCTGGCTAATACCAGCAAACTGATAATACTTTTTATGTCAAGGCCGATAACTGGAGAAAACACAAAGTTTGTCTATAAATACATAAAAACTACTACACAAAAAATGTAAACAAATTGTTTAAATGCTACAAGTCAATTCATATGAATAGCAAGTGAACATGAATAAATGTATAAATATTAAAATATTTATAAAATATACACTATGGGTGTGTATTTATATATACATAAAAATACATATTACACACACATATAAATGTAAACAAACTTTCATTTTGGATGTGATTAATCACCATTAATCTTTTGACAACACTAAACTAAATAAATAAATAAACAATATTACAAAATTCCTTCATACTAATGAAGTACATTGTGTCCTATTTTAACAGATATTTTTACATTTGTTTCAAATACTGTAAAGATTTTTAATTTCATTCAATTTGTATGGGCATGTTTTCCCCACACAAGCAATGTAAATGATTTAGCAAGTTGCCTGCTGACATATTTGTGTCAAATTAAATCACCTCCAATTTTTTTCTTTTTTTTTTTCCATGAAAAGAAGAATCTCTATGACACTATGATCTAATTCCATTCGTATAATGTCATTCAGCCTGAAAGTATGACATCCACAGCATCACACCAAACCTGTCTGTCTCCTGTAGCTCAAGAGTCCAAGTCAATACTGCTTTAATATTGTGACAGCACTCACCGGGCGACAGCAATTAAAACCCTGTATGTGACAGCTCAGTCTCCACATCCTAAGAAGGCTGCTTCCTGCTTCAGCAGGAAGTCACTGGTGCATACTTCAGTCAGTGCACAGGAATCACACAAGGATTTAGAACTAAATTAAACTATAATGTGATTTGTTTCAAAACAAACCTTGAGGGTGAACCTTCTTTCTATTACCCAGAGTCAGCTAAATATTTGCTGGATTTTAAGGGATGGTGTAGCTACAGGAGGTCAAGATGATTTGGGTGACCGCAATGTGACGACTGCGTAATGAGTCCTGTGCCCGGGGCATCGGTGGAAGGGTTTAGCTCTTACTGCCTGAGCTCATTTCAGAACGTAAACATTGCTAAGTCTAATTAGAGGAAGCCTTATCTGCCGCCCAGAGCACATACACATTACTGCGACCTCAAAGACAACTACGGTTCATTTTTCATGAGAAGACTGATGGCTGGGCAACATTTTTAATGAGCTGCTCCAACTGTAATGCATTTAATAAACAATCCCAAAGATGAAGGATTCAATTTAGCTGTGTTCCCATTACAGTTTAACAAGCGCATGTAAACATGAGCCATTAAACTG
Source organism: Carassius auratus (assembly GCF_003368295.1). Classification (NCBI taxonomy): domain Eukaryota; kingdom Metazoa; phylum Chordata; class Actinopteri; order Cypriniformes; family Cyprinidae; genus Carassius; species Carassius auratus. Next base: position 4,973,926 of record NC_039258.1, on the reverse strand, counting down.
TTGATGAGAACCCAAACCCAAACAATTAAAGAGCTCTATTTTGGATGCAGATTGATTTTAAACCATATGATCATGTATGTTCACTCAAATTCTTGAATCGATTTTGCTTAACAATCCTCATATGGCTGCTGTTCTTTCTGTTGGTTGTGCATCTTTTTCTTCCACACTTTTTCCTTCAACTCAACTTTCTGTTAACATGCTTTGATACAGCACTCTGTGAAAAGCCAGCTTCTTTGGCAATGAATGTTTGTGGCTCCTTGTGAAGGGTGTCAATGATTGTCTTCTGGACAACTGTCAGACCAGCAGTCTTTCCCATGATTGTGTCGCCTGGTGAACCAAACTGAGAGACCATTTTGAAGGCTCAGGAAACCTTTGCAGGTATTTTGAGTTGAAAAGCTGATTGGCATGCCACCATTTTTTTATTTGTTGAGATAGTGTATTGGTGGATTTTTGTTAAATGTGAGCCGAAATCATCACACTTAAAAGAACCAGAGACTTAAACTATTAAATATTAAAGGAGAGGAAAAGGTGGATTTTTGTATGCAAACAAAACGTGTCAAAATTAATCTTTCTTTACACTTGGTCTAGTATTTATTGCTGCCAAACATTATGAAAACCAAAAAAACCTAAACTCATATTTACAATACTAATGGGCGAACTGAACTAGAACCTGAAAATCATGTTTCTCTGATCTAGAATACTGTCATCATTGTACAAAACCGCTTATAGAAAGCCAAAACTCATGAGAATCATCACTTGAGAAATTTGCTCTTATGACTAATACACTTTAATTTGTTTTAATTAGTAAGTAGGCCCAAATCTGTACTGTGTGATCAACAAAATTACTCTGGCACTCATAAGCATGGGGAAAAAATAATATGTTAAAAAATCTTCCCAGTAGGCTTCTTTACTTCCACAAGCTATCAATTACGTTTGTGGCGTCAAACTTAGCATGTGTCTCTGTGCATTGACCCACAAGACGCGTGATCATATTCGGTTAGATGAGTCAAACATGTCTTTTGACACTCTGAAAACATGCCTGCAATGGAAATGAATTGAAAGGAAATATATGCTTGAATGAAATAGTTAAATACAATGTGTCATTGCACTGAAATTATGAAAAAAGATTGACAAAAATGGGTGAACGCTACACACATTCAGAGAATGGCAGCAAAAATGTAATAAAAACTCAAGTTTATGCCTTTACATTAATTGTGAGTCAATTATCATCTACAACGATTAAATTATGACAGAAACTCTAGTCTTCCAAATCACTGTAAATTTTGATAAAAGATCACAAAAATAAGCAACAAACAACTGTGTCGCTCTCACCTTTTGGTGCTGAACATGTTGGCAGGACGTTGGCCTCTGACTCAAAGATTTCCTTCTGGGAAAAACCTGAGAAAGCAACCAGACACAGAAAGGATATTAAGAGCAGATATGTGAAGGTGACCTGAGCCCAAAACAACACTGATTATGTCCCCAAAAAACAAATACACACACACACACAAACCTCACATTAATAAAAGATTCATAAAAAGAGCTGCTAAACTAGAAAAACTCATAGTGTATGTTCATTTTTTAACCAAATATAAAGACATATACCATGTATTAAGAAATAAGGAACCCAAAATTATTATTTTGGACACATTTACAGATATTAAAAGTGACCAGAGGATAAAGAACAAACTGGCTGATTAATGTCTAACTGAAGTACTTTGAGCTTAATGATCTTAAACGCTCTCATTAAAGGCTTAGTTTAATAGTTTATGTGAATTGATGAATAATTCATTATCACACTGGTTAAATGTTGTGAGATGTTTGCTGAGCGTAAGCTGTACTCCATCTAAAGACAGAAGGGAGAGTTTGCAGTCTTCTACATCTGTTAATGGGTGAAATTAAAAAGTGTTGTCAACACTGCATGGCCATTCAAGACAGAATACTTGTAGAATACTGTACATTATATACTGTATACAGCCTTTTTTTTTTTAATATGTTAATATCATTTTATAGTACATAGATTTAAAGTGCGTAAATAGTAAAGATAAATATTACAAAAAGTAGTATGCAAGACTAAGGTATGTGCCGATACAAAAATAAACCTGCCCAAAGAAATATTCACTTGGAAGAGTTTGGAAGAGTTGATAAGTGCAAAAGCCAATGTTTTGGGAGCAGACAGAAAAAAAAGTACATGAATTTGCTTTTTGGCTTCTTGGAGATGTGCACAACTCCAACACCTCAACTCTCCTTGGAAACACATTTTGTGAGTCAAAAGAGCAATTGCACATTCTCCTTCTAGAAAGCTTTGAAAATACAGTTTTACAGTTACAACTTGTTAGTTGTGAATGAGGTCCAATGCTAGTACTGCTACAGTTGCATATGGTAAAAAAAAAAAAAAATACAAAATTGCTTTCTAATAAAAAACACACCATAAAAGTAAAATAATAAAATGAAATCAAAAATGGGCAAAAATAATGGATCATTTATATATATATATATATATATATATATATATATATATATATATATATAATTTTTTTATTTTATTTATTTATTTATTTATTTATTTTTTACGCACAGTGTCAAATGAGGACAAATAGTCATTGAATAGTGTAGTGTATGTGTACAGTTGTCAATGCTTTGTTGTTTTATTCCTTTTAATGTCCAGATCCACAGACACGCAAAACATTGGTCTATTTTAAGAGCTGTGTGTTGTGTTGAGTTCAGGGAAAACACAGAAAGATGGCAATGATGAACAGCATTGAATCATGGGATTTCTCTTGTTCGGTATTCCACTCTGACTTTCACACTCTGATCTTCACTTGCTGGTCTAATCTAGTCTATTTTTAACCCAACACATCTGAGACACGTGTGGGAGGAGAAAGGAGATGTGAAAAAAAAAACAGAAAGCCTGTTGAAGAAAGACTTATAAACAAAAGCTTTGGTACCTGTAGCAGGTGTATATATATATATATATATATATATATATATATATATATATATATATATATATATATATATATATATACACCTGCTACAGGTACCAAAGCTTTTGTTTATAAGTATATATATATAAAATCAGTTCCCTTTCAGTCGGTCACGTTCTACGTTACGTCAGAAAGAGACTGACAAATGGGATCTCGCCCGCGAGCCCAAACACCTTCGAGTGGTTACAAAACGACCAATGGTATCTGGGGAATTTGCATCATGAGCTATGCCCCGCAGAGCGGGTATATAAGGAGAAGCGAACAACTCGCTTTCACTTCGGAGCCGAGCACATCGTTTGCTGCTTTCATCGGATTGGTTAAAGATGAATCAACTAGTGTTGGTGTGACGGTGTGATTCAGCGGTTCGTCTGGGTTTCCTGCATCAGCTCCTGCATTCCCCTGAGCGCTTCAGCACCTCTAAAAGAGCTTTTTCTATTAAGCTAAAAGAGTAATGGGCTGAATTTGCATCTTTTTAAAGATGTCATTCCACCCGTGTTGTCTTGGTGCGGTGGATATATTGCTCTTTGTGACGGCCATGATTGCTGATCATGTGTCTGGGCTTTCAGCACACTGAGACTGCGTTTGTGGATGGCTCATGTTCTCATTGCGGGGACATGACCATCAAGATTGAGACTCGATTACCTTAAAAGGTATAGAGTCCCCTCTACCACACCCGCTCTAGCTCCTCTACTCGTAAGAGGGCAACTTCAGCTGGTGGCCAGGGTGATCTGAGGGTTAACCGTGTGGGCTTCCCCGACGAGCCAGCCGCCCTCACAAACGCCACAGCCGGATGAGTTTGCTGGTCCCTCTCAGGCTTCTGACATCTCATTCAGGGCTCGGGAGGAGGACCTTATGTCGATTGCCGCATCACAAGGCAGGCTTGAGTCCTTGGGAGATGAGGATTAATCTGCGTTGCCTCCCTCTGGAGTGCCAGCGTTGCCGAGACCGATTCCTAGCTGACGGCCGTGCTTTCCCGGGCAGCTGAGAACATCGTGCTTGAGTGGAATCCTCCACCCTGTCCCGAGCTCTCGAGGCTGGATGATTGGTTCCTGGGGGCTGCTCGTGCTGACCAGTTCATGGAAGGCACCTTTAACTCCCTGAAACCGTTCTGGTACTTCCACCACCTTCACTGCCCAGATGGTGGAGTGACCGAGGGGTATGCTGTGTCCGCAGTTGCCCTCCAAGGTCTGTAAGTTCTCATCCACGCTTGTGGCCATGGATTACAGAGCTGCGGGCCAGGCCGCTTCTGCCCTGCATGCCATGGCCTCCCTCCTCCACTCCTGCACGCCCACAGCAACAGCCTTCATCGCGGCCGCAGTGAGGAGTCAGTCACAGAAGGGTGGTGCAGCCCATCTCTGCTCCAAAACTTGCCAAAGTCCCCTCTTGGGACCTCGCAGTGGTTCTATCGGCACTGCAGAAGGCTCCCTTTGAGCCCTTGCTCTCAGTAGAGCTAAAGTTTCTATCTTTGAAAACTGCGCTCCTGATGACTTTGGCTTTGGTGAAGAGGGTCGGGGACCTGCAGGCATTTTCAGTTGATGAAGAGTGCCTGGAATTTGGCCCGGCCAACTCTCACGTTATCTTGAGACCCCGGCCTGGGTACATGCCCAAAGTTCCTACCACTCCTTTTAGGAATCAGGTGGTGAGCTTGCAAGTGCTGCCCCAGAGGAGGCAGACCCAGCCCTGGTGCTGCTCTGTCCAGTACGTGCGCTCCACACTTACGTAGACAGAACTCAGTGCCTTAGGACCTCAGACCAGCTCTTTGTCTGTTACGGAGGCCAGCAGAAGGGAAAGGCTGTCTCCAAGCAGAGGTTATCCCACTGGATAGTGGATGCTACTGTCCTGGCTTATCAGGCTCAAGACCTGCCATGCCCCCTAGGGGTGAGAACTCACTCAACTAGGAGTGTAGCTTTCTCCTGGGCGCTGGCTAACAGACATCAGTAGAGCTGTGGGCTGAGCGACACCTAACACATTCACAAGATTTTATAATCTAAATTCTGATTCTGATTCTGATTCTGATGTAGAGCCCGTGTCCTCCCAGGTACTTGCCCCTTTGGGCCAGTAAGGACCTGCTCGGTGTCAATCCGCTTGCTGCACCATTCCACTCCACGGACTGTATACGTGCGCTATTCCCCTCAGGTGAGTTCCTCAGTTCAGAAGCCTGGGTTCCTCCATCACTGTTGATGTCCAGCACTTCTGTACATGCCCCTGCGGTGAGCCCTGTGTGGGACTAGGTGCCTCCCATTTGTTGTGATTCCCCTACTGGGCAATCCCACATGTGTATGTCCACAGTAAGTCTCTTCGCAGCATGTGTCTTTCCCTTGGCAAGCCCCTTGCCAGCTCTGTCGTTGAAACCTCCAGCCTGCGGGCTGGGTACCTCAGAGTTCATGTGTATCACCACCTTGGTGGACACCTGCCCTTGTAAGTCCTCCTACAAGCAGGCAGCCTGCTACCATACGTCCAGCTGGAATATGCTACCCAGTGTGTTCTGTGTAAGCTATAGACCCTCACTCATGCTGGCCTCATGGCTGGGTCACTGGCTCGGCTCCTCAGCGAAGACTTGAATGCGAATTGCTCGCGCTGCTCCTTATATACTCCCTCTGCGGGACGGAGCTCGCGATGCAAATTCCGCAGACCAAGGTACTCGGCGTACCCTTGGCTCGTTTTGTAACCACTCGAAGATGATTGGGCTCTTGGGCGAGATCCCATTCGTCAGTCTCTTTCTGAAGTAACGTCTCCGTTCCCTCCTTCAGGGAACGAGGGTTACATACATAACCAAGTCATGTTTTATTCATTGTTTTATGTCATAAGCCTAGTGCCCACAACAGCAGCGGAAGCAAAGGTCTGTGCTGAGGGAAACATGGCACGTTCAGGTGATTTCATTTTATTGTATTTCCTCTTTTCAGCAGTGAGTCATCCCTCTGGTCGAAGCGTTCAACAGATTTAGAGTGATTTCATCAAAATCCTTTCATCGCTCCAAAGTAAAGTGCCATGGACTGTGTGTTTGTGGTTTCAGAGGGCAGTGGCAAGCTTGTTGAGAAAATGGTGCTATTTAAATGGAAATAGATGGCCCAGTGAACACTACGAGACAGAAGTGTGTCACCTTGATTACATTTAAAGACTTGCAGTTTACACAACTAACTACAGACTAGGTTGACCCCAAAAGTCTTATTGTTCTTTTACAAACTCACAAAGTGTAAGAGTTCTTGACAACATCAACAAACAACAGGGAGGAGGGCTTGCAGTCATTTTCTTGTACAGAACATGAAGAACAAGAAGATAAACAGTATGGATGAGACTGCGACTGGGGAGACGTGGGCAGCAGCTTGCTGGCACTTTGATGGCTTGTCTTTTTTTTTTTTCTTTCCATCGGGAATTGTGGCCCACTGATTAAAGTGTAAAAAAAATAAAAAATTGATGTGAATTATTTTCCCCCTTAGACTATGCTTCTCAAACTATATATTAGTACAACTAAGCATTTACTGTATATCAAGTCTTCATTTCACTAACAGAAAAAAATATAGATGATATAAAAATATATATATCTTTTACATTTCTTGTGTTTATCAATGATTCATTTACTGTATTTAATAAAAAATACAACAAAAATGCGAAATACTATTACAATTTAAAATATTTTTTCTGTTTCATTCGGTAATTTAATAGTATCAACATATACATAAAAAATTGTGTCTTTTTAATGTTTTAAAAAATAAGATTCTTATGCTCATCAAACTTATATTTACTGTATTGTTTTAAAAAAATACTGTAAAAATAATATTGTTCATTTTCAGCAGCTATTACTCCAGTCTTCAGCATCACATGATCCTTCGGAAATCATTTTAATATGCTGATTTGCTGGAAAACGGTTATACATTTTTGCAGATATAAAATTTTTGTTCAGTTTGAAGTATACTTTATGAATTTCTTCCTCTAAATTATATAAAACAATTATATTTATATATTTTTTTAAACTCTATATGTAAAAAAAAAAAGATTTCTCATGACATGACATGATGTGATAGTTCTATAAAGCTATTGACACCATAACTATTGTGTAATATTATCTAAGATTATTCAAATTGATGATTTTAGTCATACAACCCACCATGGTATTTAACAATTTCCTTTGTAAATGTCTGAAAACCATGGTACTTTTTAATAGAGGCTGTTTACCACCCTAAAACAAGTGCTTAAATGGAACAAAGATGTAGAATATTACAAAGCAAATTCTGATTCATCCTCATTCTCCTCCCACAATCACCCGCACAGAAAACAAACAAATCATGCATGTTGGAAGGCTTTCTGTGGTCTTAATCACTGCGCGTCTGCAGCGAGGTGACTCATCCTCCACTGTGCTCTCATCATCCTTTACCTGATTCTTACAGAAACTCTTTAAACATGACAACATCTCCAGGGACTAACAGGGGTCAAATGATGCCTGCAGAAACACAATGTGATTATGGAAATTCCCCTCACAATCGCTGCAGATGTGTAAACAGCCCTGCTGTTGATTCTGAACGCTGTGTTTACACTCATTACAGAGGTTCAGTTCTCGTCACAGGCCGCTGTTGTCCTCTGTTCACTGCCTGCCATATAATCAATAAATCAAAGCACAGGGGGACGATTTGCTCATGCACATTAACAAATAAAGGCTTTCTTAAAACCTATGTGACCCTAATGACATCATGCTTTCCACTTATATCCTAATAGTTTTGCCAGATAAAGACATTTATTAAACTTTTTTTCATTCTACATACCCATAAGATCAGTTAAAAAACAAAATGAAAGGAAAGGAAATATATTTATGTCAGTTCTTCTATAGCAATGGAAATCAAATAAAAACTCTTATTCTTAGATAGCTCCTCTCAGAAAAAGACCCCAGTGATATCACATGTCCCCAGATACAGAAAACATCTAAACGTTTCAAAGTGTTCTTAGATTTGACAAGGTGTGCAATCAAAAGTCAGTTCTCAGCATGAACTCAAACATGTATATTCAAATCTCTTATCTGCTTCACACAGAAATGGTTCTTGACTCTAGAATGAGTCAATCATTCGTTCGTTATCTGGCTCGGCTCGATGTTCATCTTCAGTTCTCTCTGTTTGAGTAAATGAATTACTCCGGGATATTGGTTTGTTTTAACTCAGAGGGAGTGTCAGCCACATCAAAAAAAGTTAACAGCTTAAGTCATTTGTGGATTAATGCGTATTGGAGATGCAAACCGTTTCAAACAATTCAGTTCGATTTGTTGAACTGGTTCAAGAAGATCCGGTTACATCGAGTGATTCATTCGCAAACCGGATATCACTACACTGCAGTGAACGTGCTCACACAGACACGGAAGAGAAGACAGTGCTGAATAAGTCGTAGTTTTTGCTTTTTTTGGACCAAAATGTATTTTCGATGCTACAACGAATTCTAACTGTCCCTCTGATGTCACATGGACTACTTCGATGATGTTTTTCTTAACTTTCTGGACATGGACAGTATACCGTACACACAGCTTCAATGGAGGGACTGACAGCTCTCGGACTAAATCTATAATATCTTAAACTGTGTTCCAAAGATAAACAGAGGACTTACGGGTTTGGATTTCTGTTTACAGTAGTTTAAATGACAAATATATACATGAATTTCATGTGTACTGCCATGAATATGCCATATCTGTGTGCAAGAATAAACTTCACACTTCAAGCTGTACAACTACTTAAAACTTCCCATGCTGGCTTTTTCAACCTACCTCCAAATTTATTTTAAGATATTTTTTATTAACACTGGTTTAATGTTTGTCCATCTGGAACATTTATTTTTCATGAGCTGTATATTTTAAGATGTACTATGTTTTGATAAATCACATGCAAAGAATGTAAAGAGTTTTGAAATAAAATGTTTTTTTGTTGTTGTTGTTGTTGTTTTTTTATTCCAAATAGGAAATGAAATGATCAAAACGTACACGGACCAGACGGGCTTTGGTTCTACTAGCGATTTGAACAGTATGCCGTAAATACATTTTCAATGGAGGAACAGAAAGCTCTCAGACTAAATTTAAAATATCTTAAACCTGTTCCGAAGATGAACGGAGGTCTTACGGGTTTGGAACCACATGAGGGTGAATCATTAATTACATAATTTTCATTTTTGGGTGAACTAACCCTTTAACCCTTATGAAACAAAAATATATTGCAATATATTGGAAAATATAATGTAATATATTAGGCATATATTCTTATATATATTTATATTTTTCCAATATATTGCAATATATTAAAAGCGGCAATCATTTGTATATTTTGCAATATATTATATAATATATGTATCATCAATATATTACTAATGTATTCACATATATAAAATATTAGAAAATAAAAAGGGAAAATAATATATTACAATATATCACAATATATTTTAAGAAATATATTGGTAAATATATTTTCCTTTCGTAAGGGAATACAAGACTGAGGAGAGAGGTGTTATAATAATGTAAAATATGTAGAAAATAATGTGCTTTTCAAGCAACCTAGAATGAGAGCCTGTTGTAGTACACCCCCAAAACAAAATCAAGACTTTGTAAAAGAGCACAATAGGACCCCTTTAAGTGAGACTTGTGTTCTGGATGTTTCATCAGTTGTAAGCCTGTAAGATTTTACGTGCAAGAACTACACACAGAATAGAGATCATTCTCTTTTCTAAAACAGGCCTAAATATTATCTTCAAATTTCTCAGACATGTCCAGCTAAGCTAGATTGATTCCTGACACGTAAACAAACAACTTGAAAGAAATTGGTTGTTTTTCCATTTACATAGAACAAGATAAAAAGCAGAAAAATTATGGTTGAGACGTGGGCAGCAGTTTGATTTTTCAGGCAACATATTTACAGCATAAAAGAATGACTAGTCTTGTAGTTTGCGCTTGGCTTGAGGAATACAAAAAGTACATGGTGAACTCCAAAGAAAGCAAGACATTATGAAACCACTGGATTATTTCTCAAGTCAGAATGCAAAATGTTCTTTTCTTTAAAATCAATTGTGTGTCCACATGGACATGGAGCAAGTGAAAATCTGAAGTGAAATTTCTGTGTTGTAATGCAGTATCTGAGATGGGATTGTCTGTGAACACCTTTTTTTAAAATTATTTATTAAACTGTCCTGACACAGAATGAGACGACAGCATTACACAGACTTCCCATGATGCAATTCCCTCACATGTGCTAGATTTTTTTTTCATTATAATCAGTAACAATTAATAATTTTGACTTTTCCAGAGACAATATCTATTCTACAGGTATATTTAAAAATAAATGAAAAAGTAAAGTTGTCTAAACTATTCTTTTGAGGTAAAAGTACTTTTTTTAGGTGGGATAAATTCTGGGTTTGGCTGCTAAATGCTGCAGTTGTGCCAAAAAGCATCTCTAGCTTAAAATTTGATCAAATAATTTTACAAGCAAAACAGCCAAGATATAAATGCACAATTCTGAGGAAATAAGTCAGTTTTGCAAGATGTAAATTCAGAATTTCTATCTCACAATTTGGACATTAGAGTTGTGAGATTATATTTAGCAATTCTAAAGATATACAGTATGTCATAATTCTAAGTTTAGACCTGTCTCTCAATTCTGAGGATGAAATTAGAAGATATTAAATTAAAATCGCAAGGAAAAAGTCGCAATTGACTTTTTTCCTTTTCAGCTTATGGCTGTTTTCGAGTCAATTCTGGTTCTCAAAATGGCTGTATTTTAATAATAATAATAATAATAATAATACGGTAAATGCGCTCTTGTACTGTGACTCCTTTCAACATTAGCTTGAGTAAATATATTATTAAATGTATAGAACATAAACATTGCTTTAACCTTGCAGAAAAATGAGTGTGTGCTTGAGCTCCATTCCCTACCATTTACATTCTGAACACAGATGTGATTGTTTGAGCTCTTGGCAAGGTGGGACTCTGTCAGTCCAACTCTGGATTCATTCTGCTGAGTCATTACACAAAATGATATTATGTTGACAGAGACAAATGCCTCAGGAGGCAGTGCTCTAAAATGACTTTGTTCCAAGGTATATTTAATCTTGAGAGCTGGACGCATTTCGATACAACAGAGCACAGATTCAGTCCTATAAGAGCATTTCATTCCCGCTTTGGTGTCGGTCATGTGCATGTGGATTTTGCCAGTTGTTTGTCATGTTTATCACACTGACTGTTGAAAGCTGGACGTAATGTGCATTTAAAAGGGAAGTGTGCTATTTGTGCACCAAGGCACATAGTTTTTTGGACATTTTGTCATCCGCAGGGCAAAAATCTGCGAAATCATTTGTCATTGCAAATGCTAAATTAAATTAGCACAGTCTGAAACTGACATGTTGGGAGAGATAATAGCTGCTGTTACTGATTCAATGAAAATAGCATAAGCACAAGCATGAAAAAATCTAAAACAGCAGATGAACAACCAAAAAGCCACTATACAACAAAATAGGAAATTGTTCAAAATCAGCCACCAGTCACTCATATGTGAGTATTGATGTGGACTTTTTTACATGTTAAAGGAATAGCTCTACCAAAAATGAAAAAAAAAAAAAATTGTTTCTTCATCAGACGTCAACAGATTTGGAGAATTTTAGCATCACATCAATTGCACACCAGTGGATCCTTTGCAGTGAATGGGTGCCATCAGAAGGAGAGCCCAAACAGCTGATAAAAACATCACAATAATCCACAAGTTATCAACACAACTTCAGAATGATGGCCAGAGGGTGAGTCAATTTTCAACAAATTTCACTTTTGGGTGAACTATTCCTTTAATACATTAAACACGTGAGTAACACATGATAAACCAGCTGCAAAGGTCAGTCGCTGTGTTATAAGGCTTAGAAGAGCAAATCCCTCCCTAATCTACAGACGGGACTGTACTTCTGTTTACACTGGGATTTAAATCTTTCACTGGATCTCCAGCACCAGAAACTGCTTAACTATTAAATATTACGCAATATGAAAACTGTTAATGGCTGAAAAAATTGTGCGCTAATGAACGGCGTGCTCATAGAGCCTCTCATTTTCAAGGCCACTCTTATTATATAGGTTGAATTATAAAATAAGAAATGGATTTAAAAAAAATAACATTACAGTCTTATGAACTATATTACTAGGTGCAGGTTTTTTTTTTAAATTGATGATTTTATTTTTTACTGAACATTGCTGAGGCTGTTTCATTAAAAACCAACATACCAAGATTTTAACATAGTTAAGGCTTCAAAGCATGCTTAAAAATTCCTCGCCCATGTTCTCTCTAATGGCTGTTGCTTTTTATATAATGTAATTAAGTATAAAAAAAGATAGACAGATATTTTTATTGATTGCTGAGGGGTAATCAGTTGCAAAACAACATCAGCATCAACCATGCACAAAACCATATAATGCAATTAAATGAGACAGACAGAAGTTTATTGCTGTGAAACAAATGTTTACAGCATTAGTTAGCAGTGCTATCACTAACAGAAGTACGAGGCCTGGAAATGGCAAAAACTGCACAAAAATCGTACAGAATAATAAAAAAAAAAAACTGACTTCCTGTTGGGTTTTTGATTTTGCACCAAGATACTTTTTTGTATGTAATGGTGTGTCACACGCGTGTACCGATTTTAGCACATGTATGTAAAACACAGCTCTAGGTGAACTCTGATGCATGTGTACAGGTGGCGCTGTCGAGCCATTTTGCCACACCCACTTATGAAACCTATATCAGATATACATTTTCACCAGTTCTGATGCTTGTGCAAAGTTTCCTGAGTTTTGGACATTTAGGTCCTCAAAAATGTGATTTACTTTGGAGGAGAAGAAAAAGAAGAAGAAGAAGAAGAAAAGGAGCAATTGCGATAGGGTCCTCACACCATCGTTGCTCGGGACCTAATACATTTTTATGCAGTCCCACACAACAACCCTTTTTAAAGTCTTAATAATTCAGCTTTTTCCATCTGTCCCATAAATCACTGACTAGTTTGTGCCCGTGCACTATTAATAAATGAAGTGTGGCTGCATGATAAATCGCTGTAGCCTGAACTAGTAAAGCTCCTACCACCTGGAGGACGCTGACCGGCTTCTCTGGATTTAGCATTTACAGTGTTACGCAATACCATGAGCTGACCATAATGCTGTAGATACAGAAAAAAAAAAAAAAAGAATTCATTGTTACAGTGCTCAAAACAAAAACAACACAAACAGTGATTCTGTTCCAAAACCTATTGAGCAGACTACATAGGCAATACGTTGAAATATGTTCCAAAAGCGTGATTATTACCATATTTAATTCTAATCAAATTAAAAAAGGAAGCATTCTATGCATCTTGGAGATGAAAATCCTAGAATGCATTTTGGTAAATTGGTGGAGTGAGAGAAATTTCTTCTTGCAAAGCAGCTCACTTTGTATTGGAACAGAGCCACAGTTTTAATTGAAAACCTTTTTTTATGTGCTGTAAATAAGTGATCCATCAACACTGAAGTGAAACCTTTATTTTGAAAGAATTGAAGAGAGACAAGCTGTCGTGATGTTCAATCTTTCATGTGACTGTGTCTTTCAGAGAAAATGGAGCAGAATTTTAATTTCACTAATAGATGAGAATAGGTCCCCGTGCAATTAGAGAAATAGAAAATAAATGGTGTGCAAGGACATGACATGAAATTTATCTCATACGAAAATGCATTTTATAGCTTTTGAAATCTGAACGCAGAACAAAAGTGTGTGGATTTGTTAAGTGCTATTGTTTTAATAATAAACTAAAGGGAAAATATCATTTTGGGGTCTGTTAATATATATATTACTGACCCCAAAGTCAGAATATCATATATATATATATATATATATAACTAAATGCTGTTTTTCTAATATTTCTATTCATCAAATAATCCCTATTTTTATGTGTGAATTACATTTAAAAAAATTAAAATAGAAAACATTCTGAAACCAATACAAGTAGTTTTGGTGAGAGAAAAAAAGTTTTTAAAATCTTTCCAAACCCAACATTTGAACAGTAAATATATAATACAATACATGCATACACACAGCTGCATCAAATACACATCTCATGTTATATATCACACTATGATTAAGTCATAGAAGGAAAGAGTGAAGATCATAACTGATCTTCCAGTGGAACAAATGACACTGTAACCTTGAACAGTCGATAAAGCATCTGTCATTTTAGTGACACGAGAAAAGCAAATGGTTGTCAAGATTTCAACCTTTACATTTCACCATAAAATGAGTACCTTTAATGGCTGTCCTACTCCAAGGCTCTTATTACGAGTGAGATTTATTATCTGAAACATGATTGTCAGAGTGTCTATGTTCTGTATGAACCGAGAGAAAGGTTATGTTCATTATAGATAAATCAAATCCTCTGGTGGGTCTGCGCTTCTCTGAATATTTAATCTGAACTCAAACGTCAAAGAATACTAAACTGTACCGATGAATATTCACAGGCTGCACTTTACATTGATTTTACCAGTGTTCTTGAGAACGATGTAAAGCAGAGCAATGTGTCAGACTTCATTTCACAATGCACTGCAAAGATTTATCCAAAATGTTCCAAATATTAAATAATACTATTCTATTTCTAGTTTCCTTTGCAATGTAATGTTTTATACATATCAGATGCATTTAAACTCCCCACTAAGGACAGCTTTTTTAATATTTAGTCTATGATGACACACAACTAATGGCAACTAAGTTGTTTCAAGGTCTCAAGCTGCTTTTTGATTCAAGCTGGAAAGTTTTCTAGAAGCACATCTATGATGAAGAGCGCCGCCTAGAGTATGAGACGGAGGACACACTGAAGGAAAATCTGTTTTTCAACACCATGACAAAAATATCTTTATCTGAACTCAGCAGGCAGAACTTTTAGCAAAGGCATATGCATCATGATCATGTTTTAGGTCATGTTGAAAATTTTGAAATTTGTACTTAAATGTTTAAGAATCCATAGGAAAAATTTTATTTTATTTTAAAGACAGTTGGAGATAAATGAATGCTCAGCTCCGATTTCAGTCACAGAGTCGCTCTCAGGGAACATCGCTCTGACAATTCAAAACACAATACAAGGAATCAATATTTGAAGTAAATTGCTCTTAAATGAGCTTGAGTCTTATTGGAAGTGAATAAGATTGCTCAAGTTAAAGATGTTGTGTTTCTGTGAGAAGATCTTCATGCAGCGACTCAAACAGGATTCCTCAAAGGAGAGGACGGGATGCTTTCAAACGCATCAGTTTAGCTTCTGTGTTCTGTTTGTAGTATAAATCAAAAGTAGAATCATTGAAAGCTGCACAGCAAGACAGTTTGTCGCAGCTAACGTTTCTCTGTTAAAAAATGAATGAATAACAAACTAAAAACTATAATCATATCATTCATTTTATATGTTTCCATATTATTTAATAATCAGTTAATCAGTTAAAATACATAAAAAAAAACAACAACTCTAGCCTTAATTTACTAACAATTCTGGAAATTAAATTTTATTATTAATATTATTACTTACTTTCAACCTAGATTTTTCTGAAACTAGTCATTCAAGTAAAGTTAAATGGTGTTTATAATATGTAATTTAAGATTAAATGACAACAACACCAAAACTTGGAAGAGCACATCTATATGATTACAACAATGATTCCTGTGTGTCCAGTCTATGAACATCATGCAAAACCCACTACAACACCCAAAAGTCTTTAGAAATACATTAGTCTATCTTCTCTATAAATCTGTCTCATCATGCATGAACTCTTGTATCATCCAGGTGTTAAAGACTCTCTATGTAAGAGCATGCAGGTGCTGCTGCATCATGAGAGAGAGAAGAAAGAAAGATGGGACTCACTCTCAGAATGAAGCTCTCACCATGTCCCAGGTCTCTCGTACACGGACGTTTCTGATGAGTTTATGCAGCTGGTCACAGTAATGCGCATCTGTGTGCAGGATGAGGCACACACAGAGTAATCTGACCTTCTGAATACAGACCAAACCACTGAGACAGGGGAGGAATGGATCATACCAAATGCTTTATGTCACATACTCAGGGAGTAATAGATTCATACTGAAAGTTTTTCCTGTATAAGTTAGAATGACGGTAAAGATGCAAAAATATCGATTATAAATATGTCACAGCAATACTAATAAATAAAGGCATATATATATATATATATATATATATATATATATATATATATATATATATATATATATGTTTTTTATAGTAAAAATAAAACTAAAAACCATAAATAAATTTCCTTGACCCAAAATAAATGTTAAATGAAAAAAAAGATAACGTATATTCAATATTCAATATTTCAACAATTAAGTTTAACTCATGGTACTAAAATAAAAATAAAAACTATATAAAAAAGACTTCCAAATGGAAGTGACCATCCCAAGGACCAATCAGAGGTGTTCAGTTGAGTCACCGCTGCTGAAAAACGCTGTTTGTTCACCACTGACTGGATTTTCTAGCTAATTCTCTTATCAGAAGTAACAAAGTGAAGATGTACGAATGCAAGTAAGATATCAATTTCACAGTGTAAACAGCTTTAGAGATTGTTAAGGGAATTTTTGTAAGGGAGTGCTTGAAGTCGCTGGACTGAAGTGAAAATGTTCTTTGATAACGTAAATGTTCTTTGCTCTCTTTTTGTACAATGAATGTATTAGGCTAATTAGTAACTTACTATGTTTTTATTAAATTCACATTAAATACAAAGTCAGTTCTATAAAAAATAGTTTATGGTTTGACACCCATACCTGATACTTTTTTATGTAAAGTTATTCTTTATTAAGATTAGGTTATTAGATAGAGAACTGACATAATCTATAAAGGTACAAAATGCATTTACTTGCACATATTTGAGAATGATAATTCATGATATATTTTGGGAATATTTAGACTTTTTTTTTTTTTTTTTTATAAAACCCCTGCTGAAAGAAAACCGTTATTATTGGTTAAAAGTTTGTAATGTTATTTGTTATGGAAAGCATTAAATACTTTTTGTGATGGGTTTATCCTTTTTTTATTTTTATTTTTTTATTTTTTAGTAGGTACATAAGCCTATATCAGATTGTAGCTGCTGTGTGTCACATGACAAGCATGAGAGCATAAAAGCACAAGATCCATCCATCCATCCATCTATCTATGCATCACCTAATCTACAGCTTTCATGTAGATGAATGGAGCTATAAATCAGCATGAATGGTTTCAAGGTTTTTCACCGTTATGCTTTTCCTGACATGAATATTGCTGCTACTCTACAGGACAGTTGCCCTTCAGGACCGACTTTGGACACCCCTGGTCTAAACTGAATATCAAATATTCAAATTGATTCTGCTTTTTCAAGGACAAACTTGTTAACGTTCCTATGTCAGTTCTAAGAGATGTAATGTATGAGAAATGATTGATTGTGTTTACATGCTTGGCACATTTATCTGTATGTAAAACTAAATCAATAACTGGTTTTAATTTAAGCAGCATCATATACTAATATTATTTTTGTAATTAAACACAAATCATTATATCATTTTATAATGGCAATATGCGATTGATTAAATTCTAGTTTGCTGCTCTGATTTAAAATTTTCTATCAGAGGGCATTCTCTGTTGTAATCAGCTGTTGAAGTCAAAGAGCGGGTTTTCCCAGCAGAAATGAAGACTTGTTATGATATTGATTGATGGTGAGTGTCTGCCTCATGAGGTGGAAATCGATGGGCGCTCTGTGAATACCAGGAGAGCTGTGACAAATGCCTCTGATGCCTTCCCATGAATACCCTGGTGGGCTTTCATAAATAAGTCAGAGAGTCAATGGGTAGACACAGAGAGATTTGAACCAGCAATGAATTGTGTTAGCATCCTCCACACACTCTGCATCTGTATATAGGTGGATATTTGAACAAATGGCTGATTGTACCAATGCAGTAATTTTGGGCATTATGGGCAATATGAAGGCTGTTCTAAACTGTACAGGCTGCAAAATATATAAATAATAAAATTCAAAATAAATATACATGCATATATATAATTATTGCATTATTAGCATAGCAGCAAGTTAACGTAAGCTGTCTTCTAAAATTGCTTTTTCATAGTCTTGTTATAGATATACTCTGTCAGCCAAAAGTTTGGTATAATTAAGATTTGTAGTGATTTTAAGGCTGCATTTATTTGATCAAAAATACAGTAACATTGTGAACTATAAGCTTTAGTCCTGTAATGCAAAGCTGAATTTTTAGCATCATTAATCCAGTCAAGACAAGTCCGTTCACCTTAGAGCTTTGAACAAAATACACTGCGTCAAAGCAACTGAACAACATTCATTAGGAAAACAGTGTCAATAATGCAAAATGACAGTTAAAGGCAGTTCATCATTGAATTCAGTGATGTCATCTCAGTTCAGTCTAAATAGTGTCTGTGCATTTATTTGCAATCAGAGGCGACAGCGGCAAGGAACTGAAACTCCATTGGTGACAGAATGAAGAAAAAAATATTGGGAGAAAACGGGGGGGGGGGGGGGGGGGCATTTCTCCTCCAGACGAAACCAGTAGTTCAATTCCAGGCTGCAGCAAAGTCAGATTGTGCAGAAGAATCATCTGTTTCCTGTGGTCTTGTCCTGGTGGTCCTCTGAGACAAGGTCTTTACAGGGGATCTGTATCTGGGGCTCTAGTTGTCCTGGTCACCACTGTTTTTCAGGGATGTAGAAATCCTTTCTAGGTGCTGATCCACCATCATGCCTGGATACGTACTGGACTAGGGTGACTGCAGTGACCCTCTGATCTGGATACAGACTGGATCTGGTGGCTACGGTGACCTCGGAACAAGAGAGAAACAGACTAATATTAGCGTAGATGCCATTCTTTTAATGATGTAGAAGGTACATTGGGTGTTATGTGAAGTGTTTCCGGTTCCGGTTTACCTAATAAATGCAGCCTAAAAATCCTTTAACAGATTTGGATATTAGAAGTGTAATTGTGTGTTATGTGTATGCCAGGTTAAAGAGATGGATCTTTAATCTAGATTTAAACTACGAGAGTGTGACTGCCTCCCGAACAATGCTATGTAGGTTATTCCAAAGTTTAGGCGCCAAATAAGAAAAGGATCTGCTGCCCGAAGTTGATTTTGATATTCTAGGTATTATCAAATTGCTTGAGTTTTGAGAACGCAGCGGACGTAGAGGAGTATAATGTAAAAGGAGCTCATTCAAATACTGAGGTACTAAACCATTCAGGGCTTTATAATTAATAAGCAATATTTTAAAATCTATACGATGTTTGATAGGGAGCAAGTGCAGTGTGGACAGGACCGGGCTAATATGGTCATACTTCCTGGTTCTAGTAAGACCTCTTGCTGCTGCATTTTGGACTAGCTGTAGTTTTTTTTTACTAAGCGTGCAGAGCAACCACCCAATAAAGCATTACAATAATCTAACCTCGAGGTCATAAATGCATGGATTAATATTTCTGCATTTGACATTGAGAGCATAGGCCGTAATTTAGATATATTTTTGACATGGAAAAATGCAGTTTTACAAATGCTAGAAACGTGCAAATGATCCTTCAGAAATCATTCTAATATGCTGATTTGCTGCTCAAGAAACAACTTATTATTTTCAATGTCATTTGATTTTTCAGGAGTCTTTGATGAATAGAATGTTTCAAAGAAATGCATTAATTTGATTATTAAATAATTAAATAGATTTTTTCTTTTATTTTTTTGTAACATTATAAATGTCTTTACTGTCACTTTCATCAATTTAATGCATCCTTGTTGATTAAAATGGTTAATTTCTATAAATAAATAATTCCTTTCCCCAAACTGTTGATGCTGACAATTCAGCTTTGCATAATAGGACTAAATTACATTTAAAAACAACATTTTAAATTTTATTTAAATTTTCAATAATATTTCACAATTTGCTGTCTTTACTGTATTTTTACTCAAATAAATGCAGCTATGGTGACCATAGTAGACTTCATTATATATATATAATATTGAACAGTCTTAACCTATAGTGCCTTAAAAACAACCTTGAGGTTTTGCAGCAAAGCTCTAGGGTCTGTATCCCCCTTAATCATCATTATCTATATGAAAGACTGACTGCGGAACAGCAGGGTTGAGATGGCAGCCGCAGGAACCGATGACCTTCAGCAGAAACCGTCTTAGATGCTAGCGGCCCTCCTTCACATGTCTGTCAGGTACTGAGGCAGTCACATGACCCTTATTTCCACATATTGGTGAAGAAAGCAAGAAAAGCCACTATTTGCATGTGAAAGGGAAACATATTCACAAATGTCAGGATTCTCATGAATGTGATAATAGCTTGCTAAGAGAAAATGCACATTTCCAGTGCTTGCTAACAGTCAAGAAAGCACACAGGAGATTTTTTTTCCATTGTTCACATTGTTTACTTTGTTTCCTGAAGCAGATTAAACACTTAAGTCCCCACGAGGTGAATTTTGATGAGATTTTCTCACGTATAGAGACGTGTTACATCTACAGTATTAGCAAAATCAATAGGAAACTGAAGGTTTGTTTAAAGGTGATTTTTTTAAGCTATTGGATTTCTGTAAATAGGGCACAACATACCCTATTTTTATGTCATTTTAAACATCTTACAGAAATTATGTTGCTTCTTTGGTGTCACAAATTTAAGGTAATGTTACATTTGGGGAAAACGTGGTAATAGGACTGCTTTGAAAACGTGTTTGGCAATTAAATTTAATGAATATTGATTTTTTTATATACAATAAATTAAATACAAAATGTTACATCATTGTATGATAAAAAAAAAAAAAAAACATGCATTCAAAAAAAATAAAATAATGTTTTGGCAATTAAAATGTATTATTAGGTTTTTTACTACAATTATCAAACCAATAATCAAGAATCAAATATCAATGTTAACATTATTGTCAAATTACTATATATATATATACATGTAGATATTTCTTGTTAAAAATTTGTTTATATATCATATAAATTATTGCAGAATAAAAAATCGAAATATAAAATCGAAATGCTTTTAAACAAAATATTTGACACTATTGTGTGAGTGGCACAATACTGTATTCATAGAAAGTGGCATATACTGTATTCTTTAAAAGAAAAGCACATTTTGATATATGAGTTTTGTGATCGGCTTTAAAAGATAATTCATTTCTTTGTTGGAGAGATTATGCATCACTTTAAGCAGCAATAAAATCTTGCAAGGATGAATTCTACACCTTTTGAATCTTATGCAGCATTTGTGAAATGCAAGCAGCGAATGATTCAAATCACATCTCATAAACGATTTAAATGGAAAATGATGGAGAGCTTTGAAGTTTTTTATTACATTTGAACAGAATATTTGAGATTTGAGTCCATATTGAGCAGAAAAGCCCCCGAGCCGTTGGATGGACATGTTGAGGGTAAAATTAATATTGGCAGGAAATCAGGAGAGGAGATATGAGCACCTACCGTTTGCTTTGAGCGGCCAGCAGAGGCCAACGATGCCCGTCAGTGATACGACTCCCACACCGCCATACATTTTCCTGTGAACCCGGCATATCAGATGAACAGATACCTCAAATTGGAAATGGGTTTTCATGAGCGCTTATGTTAACTCAGTTACAGCTACATCGCATGGCTGCTGGAAAATGTGCTGAAATTCAGAGTTCTGGCTTCAGATTAGGCTGTTACTGAGAATAAATCGTCCTCTTCAGCATGTCTGTCTTCAGGCCTACAAATGAACTAAGGGATATTTTTGAAGGACATATGAACTGCGCAAAGTTTAAGAATAAGAACCTTCTTGGGAAAAGTGGAGTCAAGGGAAAGTGGAAAATAAGCTCATGCTTGCCTGAATAATAAGTTATTATTCATTTCTGTGCATTTGTTGGGAGATTGTTCAAACTCTGATCATCACAACAGAGCTTCCTGCTGGGAGAAACAGTGTTTCTCTAGAAACAAGAGAGAAGAGACATCACAGAAAAGGGTCTGATGGAGACACTGTCTAGGAAGATGTCAAGGAGATGCTGCAGAGGAGCTACTCTACTGTACTGTCAGAAGTCAAAGGTCACGGACTGCATGAATGAAACCAGCATCTTCACAGAAAATGATTGGCAGATATCTACTTTAAGAATAAGCACCAGATACAATACCAGTTAAATGTTTGGAAAAACTGATTAAGATATTTTAATATTTTTGAAATCTTTTATAAACACCAAAAGTACATGTTTTAATTAAAAGTAAACTAAAGCTTACATGTGAAATATTATTACAATTTTAAATAACTGATTTCTGTTTGAATATATTTTGAAATGTAGTTTATTCCTGTGATATAAAACAGAATTTTCAGCCGCTATTACTCCAGTCTTCTAAAATGCTGAGTAGATGCTCAAAATGCTAAATATTTATTCATATTATTTAAAATTTCGGTTTAGCATATTAGAATGATTTTTGAAGGAATATGTGAAACTTAAAACTGAATATTCAGCTAATAAAAAGGTTATTTTAAGTTGTAATAAAATTTAACAATATTGTTTTACTGGATTTGTGATCAAATAAATGCAGCTTTGGTTAACAAAGGAGAATAAAAACAAACTCAACAAACTCCACTATTCCCTAAAACAAAACTGAATGAGAATGATTATATAAATGCAAAACTGCATGGTAAATTGCAATGAACAAACACATTTTTCCCTCCAGTATTATCTCAACATTTGACACTCTGCTTCAACACCACATAACCAAACGTTGAGGTGAAAAGGTTATGTATTATTCCACCATATCTCTATTTAATCAGTAGGGAAAAGCAACCAGATTCACTGAATGCTGTATCTGAAGCTGGGGATCAATCCTGATGCCTGCCTCTGAAAGCATTTGGGATTTGGTGCTCCAACTTGTTTCTCAGAGTCTTATCCACAATCTGTAGTGTCATGGTTTCCAGGCAAGACAGAAACAAATGTTTAGATGTTTATTTGCAACCTCATGCTAATGCAAATTTAACATGAGCCAAGACCTTGACGCTCTAAAATGTTTTATTTAGGAGTATTGCAAATATGTAGAAATATTATAGCGCTGCGTCAGTGTGCAGACATGCCCTCCTGGCATGTGTGTGTGTGTGTGTGTGTGTAGTCTGCCAGGGTTTATGCTCTTTAAATGGTTCATTAAAAATGCATCGTCTTCCTCAGAAAGCCGGTAAGATTTCTGTAGACAGAGCAGACCGGATATCACTTGTTGGCTGGGGTGATTGACAGGTTGTCTGACAGCTGCTGTATCTGTTTTTAATTTTGTGTCACACACTATGCAGTCTATGAGAACTCCTTGAGCTTAGGACTAGTTAGGAATCTAATTAGATAGCAGTAACACACACAAAGATTAACCCACTTAGTGAGACCCAATGACAAAACTCTTAATGTTTGTGTGAAATATTCCTTTAATGACAGAGAGGTGCATGAAAAATGTCACCTAGTTCATTGCTTCCATTCTATATGTTCCCGTTTTCTTTTGTAATTATTTGAAATCAATGATGATTATTCACTGAAATTTTGAAACAGTGTTCATAAACGTCTTCCTTAATTGTAGACAAACATGATGTGATTTTAATCAATTTACGGCTCCTGAAATGAATATATTAACAAATCTCAGGTGTTAACATTTTCTGTAAATCATCTTGCCTGAAAGGAAATAAAAATGAAATTATGTAAAGTATCATGATTCAGAAACATGCTCCTATCAGGGTTATTATTAACTAAAACTAAAACTAAAAAAAAGTTCATTAATTGAAATAAAAAAATTCATTAATTGAAATAACTGTAATAAAATTAAATATAAAAACCTAAATTTATTTTATTTTAGATAGTCACAAACGCATTTCTCATTTTTGTTTTCGTTTTAAGTGAACCAAATAAACTAAACCTAAAAATATAGGTTTACTTAGCTTAAACTAATAAAACTTTAATTGACATTCAAATGAAAATATATATAAGAACACATTTAAAATATTCTCTGAAATTAGAGTAAATCAATGATGCTAAAATAATACTGATATAATCATACATGACCTGTTTTGTAGATGCACAGATCAAATATAAATGGAGTACATTTGAGTGGAAAATAATATATTCTTAATCATTATTCCATTCACGTCCAGATTTTATGCTGCTAAAATCATGATTAAGTTATGTACAGTATCTGTGCCGACAACATGGCAAATGCTGATTACATTAATTAGAGTTTCTCACAATATTTTATGCATCCATACAATAACATTTTCCAGCTGATTACATAATGGCTGAAGCCTCTGGATATTAATGGTCAGATTCTGTTCTGTCTTCTGTATGGTTTGAATTTAATGAGATCAGTCGTTGCAGAGTTTAATTAGGCCAGACAGAAACAGCTGCAGGAGGTTGAGCTCACGGCAGCCTCTGGAAAAGCAAGCCTCTGCCAGGCCTCAACGTCGCTGTTTAAAAATATCTGACACCCTCGCCGTACCTGACAGTCCCGTCAATAACTGCCATTTATCATCCATATCTGCCTGCTTTCATTTAATTACTGCAATGAATCTAACGCAGGGCTGCAGTCTCAGACCTCCTTTATCCCTTTACTGTGAGCTTCTCCACAGTTGGTTCTGAGAGCATCCTGCAGATAAATAATAACTTTTATCTTGGTAAAACAGAGGCGTCAAGGTCATGGGTTTGATTCCCAAATAACACATGATAATAATGATAAAAATGTTTCACTTGAATTGCCAAAATTGTCTGCCGGATGGCTAAATCTAAATTTAAATCTAGATAAATTTACATAAAAGTGTTCACATGACACACTCTATAAAAATCTGTTATAAACATCTCTTCTGCATTGTTAATAATTGTATAGATTTTAGATTTTGTCATTAGAAAATATCACTTAAAAGAATAATTTTTTTTTTTTTAATCTTTATTTTTTTTCTTTAATAAAGTTGAAAGGAATATTAGGAGAAATTTAGCATAACATCACTTGTTCAGTGGATTTTGTTTAGTGAATGGGTGCCATCAGTAATATATATTTTTTAAGAAAATTTTTTTGCTGCTTCTGGCCAAAATACCAGTCCAAAATCCATAATAGGGCTTCTGCCAGTGAAAAAGTTTCTTAAAGAAAAAGTTTGCCAATTTAGAACTGTTTTTGCATGTTCTTGTGCATATTTCTCTCCTGATTCAGACAAAACATTTTCACCAGATAAAACAACATTATAAACACAGAACACATATTTTCAGCTGGAAGCAAGGGTTTGAAGTAAAAAAAATAAAAAAAATAAAGTCTTAACACGCAGATCATGATTAGTTACATTATTGTGATGTTTTTATCAGCTGTTTGGACTCTCATTCTGATGGCACCCATTCACTGGATCCATCGGTGAGCAAGTGATGTAATGTTAAATTTCCACAAATCTGTTATGACAAACTCATCTTCATTTCGCATGGCCTAAGGCTGAATAAATCTGAACGGCCTGAGGGTGAGTACAAATTTTCATTTTGGGTAAACTATTCCTTTAAAATGCACGCTCACATGTGCTTGGTTTGAACAAGCATGACACTTCTGGCATCACCGACATGAGACATGTTTGAACAGACCGTGATGATGGACAGTCTGAGAAATCGTCCTTCTGCAGTGTTTGCCAGTGGTATCGTTCAGTGATTGCTGTGAATGACAGACAGAGAGCCACGCTCGAGATCACATGACAGACCACCTGCTGTCTGAGGAACAGCGTGAAGCCTTACATTTCCTGTCACTTGACATCGTCGCTGTTTTATTTTCCACAGGGTTTCTGCAGAGAAGGAACATGAACATTTGTTCAGTTTAGCATGGCCTACCTCATCTAAAAAGCAAACAAACTGAGGCTGCTCACAGGCTGAACTTTAGAGTCGGTTCGGTATGGATGCTGGACCCTGATGTAAACCTGTGGTGAAAGCAAGGATGCATAAAATCAACATTTACATACATCTGTGACAGAATCATTGCCCTTGGAATGACTGCCGGCGCTGTATACATAATTAAACTCTGAACTGGACCTATATACAGGACGTAGAGAGGGTCAGTATCCTGTGGCGTGCATGTGTTGAATTCACTTACACTCATGAATAACCTTGCAGTGCTGGAACTGACCTTTATAATGACCTTTATTTCTGCTGTCACACTAAATATTCTCTTATAACCCCTCAACATCTCCACTGGTCCCGTATGTCCTTCTGCTGGCAAGTGTAACATAAAATGTGATTTAAGATGGTGAGACGTGCAGATGGATATAACGTCACACAGCGGCTCCTACAGGACAGATGTGTCGTTGCAATTAAAGTTGTGTATTCCAGAGCGTTTGGGTTCATCTCGGCCCAAAAACCTTGAGGAAAAAAACACTGCACTTCTATTATAAGAGGCATCCGTTTGTAATGAAGGTAACATCACAACTTAGCTGGAAACCGTTAAACAAGCCTTCTTATGTGTTGACTTTATTCATTATAGTTCATATTTATATAGTGTTTCATTTCATCAATTTAGCAAAAGACGTAAGTTCATAAAGTTTGGGGAAATATCATATGACGTAATACTGTACGTCCTCTGCTAGGTTAGAAACTCACTGAGTAATAATATAAATATACTGCTATTTTATTGTTATCTATAAAGCTTTGTTGTCTCCTGTTGAAGGCACAGTATATAATAATATGATACAAACATATGGTATTATAGTAATTTGGCATATGGATAGCGTATCTATTTTCTTAAATTAGTTTACATCGCTGATCGCGGCTTTTACGAAACGCGTTTGGTTCTCATGGGTCCCCGTCAATGCGGAAGTGTCTGCATGCTGTGTTTGACACTCATTCATACAAATGTAATATCATGCGTTATCTGTCCCGTTGGTGAAGTGCACTTAAAACTATCAGAAGATGTTGCGCAAAAGGACAAACGGACGAGAAGATGCGGACAGTGTCAAACCTGACAGAAAGAAGGTGATGAATCAAAGTGAACTCAGCAACTCGTGGTCTGAATGTGTGTTTGGTTTTTGCCAACTAAACAATAGCCTATTATAATAGGTACCATGGTAATTCCATACTTCTCGACTGTAGTATTACAACGGTATATTATGAAGTACCCCGTGAATAAGAATCGGTGCAAGAATCTAAGAATCATTGTATTATTATTCGTTACATTTTCATTACACATTTTCTTGCACATTGTAAATACCCTCACCTTTATGACGGTCATAGTTTATTGTAAATGGTAGACTATTAATAATAATAAATATACCCTCACCTTTATGACGGTCATAGTTTATTCTAAATTATAGATTATTAATAATAAGTAAATCGTTAAATAAGAATAATGAAATAAATAAAGGTAATCATTTGAAACTGTGGTTACATTTTTGCTAAATTGTGCTAAAAGTTAGTGTGTTGCCAAGGCTGTTGTTTTTTTTTTCTTTTCTTTTTTTTCTTTTTTACTAATTGGATGATGCGAAAACTATGAAAATGGCTGATATTTTGGTTTATCAGCATAACACTGTATGTATAATAATTTCAACTGTCCCACCACAGACATCACAGGACTCTGGTGCTACTGCTGTGCCTGTCTCACAGAGGAGCTGCTGGACTATTGTGTCCTTCTGGATGAAGGTTTTGCTCTTCATCATCTTCACTCCAGCTTTCCTGAACTATGCCTCCCTGCAGAGAGAGGGACAGGTGCTGTCAGCTGCAGGTGAGACCTCATCATCTCTTCATAAAACAAGTTTCCCAAAAAAGCCAGGCTTATTTCAGTTATTCTGTCTTATTCAGAATCAAATCAACTGAGAGTAAGTCAGACTAAAATAAACCTGGCTTATTTGGTAAACTTGTTTTATGAAACAGGCCACAGGAAGGTCTTAGGATAATGTGCAGTTTAGTAACTTTCAGCTCATTTGTTTTAATATTTCTTTCGATATATGTAGGTGCTCAGCTAATTGATATCGGCCTTGGCCAAAAGATCCATCTGTTGTGCAAAGGACACGGACGACCTGTTGGTATGTTAAATTAATAGTTAAACCAACAATGGAAAGAAGATTCTGATATTTATATTGTGGACTGTGCACAGTGAAAATGATGCTTGATTTTTGTTTCAGTTGTTCTTGATGCTCCAGCAGGGATGTCTTCAGATGTTTGGTACTATGTGCAGGAGGGTCTCTCATTATCCACAAAGGTTAGTTCAAACAAACTGCCACCACAACTGCAGGACGTTCGGAAACTGGTAATACATTTCATGTAGCTTCATGCATGAATGTGTTTCTGTGCATGCAGTACACACTGTCATATTTCCCCATCTTTGAATGGTCAGCACTGGCACACAATGCAACGGGAGACAGATTTTACTAGAAGAAAAAGTGTAAAAGTGATACTGCTATCTTTCTGAAATCATTTTTAAACCCCCTGTAACTTGGCTCCAAATCTACAAAATAGTGGAAAACAAAAACCACTTACTTAACAGAATTAAATGAGCTTTTTGGCATTTAGGATGAACTAATGAAAACTCTTCCATTATGGGATGATAAGAGAAAGCCTTTCACTGATGTCAAGTAAAACATTCAATAAACAAAACAGCACCACATTTTTTATCGATGTGAGTCATTCCTCTAGGGACGTAAAGGCATTATTGATTTTTCTGCTTCTTCAGAGAAGTTACAAGACTTCAGCTTTCAGAGCATGTGCTGCTGTATTTCTCTAGTAATTCAAGGCAGTGAAGCATTTCTGTGACATGCTGTGTGTTGGAGATTCCTGCTGATGGCCTGCATTGCAGTGACTGTTCAGTAGAGTCTGACAATGTAGCAAACAATTGCTATTATTGATGACTGCAGCATTAAATTGTGCAACAATGTGAATATTACAGTATGTTTAATGTACACTTTATTTGCAGGTGAAGTTTCCTAAAGGAATTATCAATGAGGTTTTCTGAGTGTCAGTTGAGGTATCTCTGTGATCGGTTTCTCAGGTGTGCACCTATGACAGAGTCGGTCTGGGTTTCAGCCGAAGAACCCTGCAGAATGAAACTACAGGCACAGAGAAAGTCTGGGGAATATCAACCACTGGCAGGTATCAAAGTGTCTTAGTCTGAAACTAAACCGTTTTTTCAAAACTGTAGGTGCGACAGCTTTAAAACAATTTCCTAATAACATTGGCATCAATTAGAGCGTTCTGGGAAATGATGATGCCACCATGGTCCATAAAATGAAAGTTGACCTCCTGACACAATTAAATTTTTTATTGCCATATATATGGTGAGAAGATTTAATATTTTTGAAAGAAGTCACTCGGTCATCAGTCCTCAAAAATACAGTGTTACAATTTAAAAAGTGTTCTCTATTTATATATATTTTAAATGTAATTTACTTAAAAAAACATTTTGTAACACTATAAATGTCTTTGTTTAACCAATTTAACGTTTCCTTGCTAGTAAGTGTTAATTTATTATTTTAATACATGAATATAAAGATAAATCTTAAAGACCCTTTTTGAGCTGTAGTGTACTTGTTTACAATACATAAATATTTTATGGTTATATTAGGCAATAAATCTAAAACAAAGAAACACTCCTCCCATGTTAACAGTTGTAATCCACACGCAGGTATCTGTGTGTCTCGTGTCTTTGACATTGACCTGCTCTAGTATTCAATCAGTGCTGTAGGACAGAGATGTCTTTGTCCTTGTCCTCTGCCTTCAGGTTTATTCGTCCTACATGTGGAGTCACTCTTATCTTGTTGCTGTTGACATGATAACATTTCTTCATGAATTAAAGTGAGGTGTAGCGAGAGGACAGGGGAGGTGGTTATCGGTGTCCTCTTTTCTCCTCTGTCTGGCACGTTTAGAAGGCAAACAGCAAGATTACATTTTCCTAAAGTTCAATAAGCCAGGAGCAAAAATGTGGAGTATTGTCATTTTTGTTCTTTCCTGAAACCTTTTCATTTGGAAACTGATTTGATTTTATGTTGAAGGAAAGCCAGTAGTTTAATTTTTGACAAGGACATGTGCCATTTTGTTCTTAGAATTATAAAAAAAAAATAATAATAATTTATATATACTACTGTAATACTATATCCTTCAGTGTGCTCCAAAAATAAATATCAACCGCTAATTAATTTTTTTTCTTTACTCATTATTTGATACTTATATTAACATTTTATATTGTAATATTATATTTTGCACAATTGAATAAAAAAATACAAACCAACACTTAAATAATAACAAGACAGCACTTTGCTGAATTAAATATGAAGCATAATATTTTTTATTAATAATGAATAATATGCACACTTTCCACCTTAATTTAAACGAATCACCAGAAATGTGTGCTTAACGATTAGACACCGGCCAAAACAATCATAAATTTAATAATAATAAGCATACATTTAATTGCATAAACAACAATAATTATTGCTATTATAAATAATAATAATTATTATTATGTTATTATTTTATTAAAATGATTGTTTATTAAGCCAAAAAGTAGAAATAAAACTAATATTAAATATTTTTTCTGTAAAAATGAATAATTGAATCTATACTGATATCAGTCTGAGAAAAGCAATGTCGGTCAGTCTCCAGTTATTCCTGACCCCCTGCACATCTTGAAGACATACTGCAGTAAATCACTCCGTGCCCACTGAATCTTCATGGCCTTTTAGTTAATGAGGATGTCAGAAATAAAACCCATTAGTGTCTCATGGTACACAGTGCTTATTAGTTTAGTATGTCAGCCTCTGGTTTGAGGTCAGCTTGTCCTTCATGTAACATCACTGACCGCTTTAAAAACTGGGCAGCAGTCTGGGACAGTGGGCGTCCCGTCTGGAGGTGAACGGACATGTGTGTCATAATGTGTCTCGGTGATTAATAAAATGTCAAGGGAGCCATGTCTAGACTTTATTTGCACAAACCTGCACTCATTCCTGACCCGTATGTCTCCTTTCTCATCCTTAAGGATGGTGGATGACCTTCATCGATTGGTCAAGGCTGCAGATATAGCCACACCCTTCATCCTGATTGGCTCTGAGTTGGGCACGCTCAACGGCAGGTTCTACAGCCACATCCATGACACGTAAGTCATACTGTTATGTTTGGAAAAAATGTCAGTCAATCAGTCATATGTCAGGAAATTTGCTTCCACCACAGAATGCCTATTACGTTTATGTTTAATGTCATTTATGCAGCATTTATTTGATCAAAATATAGTAAAAACAACTGAAATATTATTACAGTTTACAAGCAATGTTTTCTATTTAAATATATTTGAAAATATAATTTATTCCTGTGATGTAAAGCTTTTCAGCATCATTACTCCAGTCTTCAGTGTCGCATGATGCTTCAGAAATGATTCAAATATGCTGATTTGCTGCTTAAGAAACATTTCTTCCTATTATTGATGATATCTTTTGTTCTGCTTAATTTTTGTGGAAACCTT
Organism: Carassius auratus; assembly: GCF_003368295.1. Taxonomy (NCBI): domain Eukaryota; kingdom Metazoa; phylum Chordata; class Actinopteri; order Cypriniformes; family Cyprinidae; genus Carassius; species Carassius auratus. Next base: position 4,942,493 of record NC_039258.1, on the reverse strand, counting down.
AATACATTTAGAAGTTTGGAGCAATAATTAATATTTTTTATACGACAAGGATGCATTAAATTAGGAACATTTATAATCTTACAAAAGATTTATTTTTCAAATAAATGCTGTTCTTTTGAACCTTTTATTTATCAGAGAATCCAGAAAAAAATATATAAGGGTTTCCACAAAAAGATAAAACCGTAAAAGCACTGGTAACAACACATTTTCAACACTGAACCGTTATTGATATCTGAGCACTAAATCACTATAATAGAGTAATTTCTGAAGAATCATGTGACGCTAAAAATACAACTTTGTCATCACATAAATAAATGACTTTTTAAAATATATTCAAATAGAAAAAAGTTTTAAAATTTTAAATGTTAATCATATTTAAAAAAATATTGCTGTTTTTACTGTATGTTTGATCAAATAAATGCAGCCTTGATGAGAATAAAGACTTCTTTCATAAACAGTGTACAGTACATTGGCAAAAAGTGTTATCCATATGCCTAACAGGCTTTTTCTTCCAGACATTTATACCTGTCATGACCAAAAGATCCATCAGAGCAGCTTGGGACTGTCTTTTTGGCACACACTCCCCCAACCCCTCCACCCTCCCTCCCTCCATCTGACAGATTTAACGTTTCATCTGCTCTGATGTGCAGCTTCAAGACCCATAAATTCAGCTGCGTCAGGCCTGTAGCGCCCAAGGACTGAAAATATTGTCCCCGCTGCGGCTCTGAGCCCATTCATCTCACTCGATAGATACTGTTCATTTCTCGATCAGTGTGTGGGGTCTCATCTGAGCTGTAGAAACATCCTCTATGTGGTCTTTTCACCGTCTCTCTCTGTCTCTTCAGGCAAGTGTCTGACCTGGTGTTGATCGATCCGATCCCAGAGGATGTCTTTGAGGAGCAGAAGTGGCAGCAGTACTGGTGAGTCATCAGAGAGAGGGAGGCACAAACATGATTTGTCAAATCCCAGCTCCATCCTAATGCTGAGAGCCAGAGGAAGATATTAAAGGTTAAGTTTTTTTATTTATTTATTTTTTTGCAGGTGTTAAAATACTTTTATTTTTAGTTAGCCATTCAGAAGTTGATTTCCCTGAAAATCATACAGATTGTTTCTGTATGTAACCTACTCTGGCCAGACGCAATGAAAACAATCTTTTTTTTAATTATTATTTTGGCAATTAATAAGTTTGGTTATGCTAGTAGAACAAATATTTTCAGCATAGAAATAATTCATTTTCAAAATTCATTTTCAAAATATTTGAGAATTTCTTAGTATTTGGTTTGCCCTGAGCTGAAGGTTTAAAAATACATTTTACTTGTATAAATAATAAGTATTTTATCCTAAAATCAATGATGTGATTTTTTTTTTATTTTTTTACATATTTAAATTGTAAATTGTCCCAATCATATTGAACTGATTGGTGATCCAAATTTTTTTTTAAAGATTTGAACTAAATCATTGTAAAAGCAAATATTTATTCCGGTAATGTTTGCATTTACCACATCTTTTGTCAGAGCTAAAACAAGCCATTCTGTCAACACGTTAGTGCTGAGAAACTGAGCTGCTCAGTGCTCACAGACACTAATATACAGCCAATGTAAGCACTCATTAAATATTTAAACCACTCCAATTACCTGGGTATTTACAGCAAGTTGCAGTTTATGTCCATAGTTCAGCATGCTGAATCTATTCAATTTCAGTGAAAGTCAGTAAGAAATAGTCGCATTTCCTGGCCTCGTTTTAGCTACTATTGGAGTCATTTAAAAGTGACATGATCGCAGTTCCTCCGAGATCCCTTCTGTGCTTCTTTAAAAGCCCTTCCTTCCTTCACGGAGAATATCCCATTTCATAAACTTCTACCTCTATTATTTATCACCATTTTACGTCTCGAATGAGTTCAGCTAGATAAGAAATGAATATGCCCGGATTGACTCATTTGTACATGACTGGAGGTGAAATGGCGCCATTTATCTGGGAAATGTGCGCAATTACGCTTTGATTAATAGATGCTTGTTCCATTGAGTGCAAGACGCTGTACATGCAATCCAATTACTTAGGACACACTGAAATAAATGTTGTGGATATAAACTGAGGGCTTCAGTTGATATCCGTATCACATGAGTTTTATTACTGATCTTGGTTTTAATTAAAGATGCTGAGGATGTATTAAACACTTCTGCTTGGGATTATGTCATAGCCGTGGAATATAAAATTAAGTCTGTGGGGAAATATTGTATTAGAATTTTTTTTTTTTTTTTTTAGAATAATATTGATCCTTGACATTGTTATATTGGTATCATTTCTGTGCTGTTTATTTTTTTTTTTTTTGTTCTTTGTGTGCTTTTGTCATTTTATACTTTTTTAAAAATATATATAGCTGTTATTTATTTTTATTTCAGTTTTACTAATTTTAATACATCAGCTTAGTTTAGTTGCTTGTTAAGGCAACATTTCTAATTTTTGTTACATTTTTTTGTTAATCTTTTATTTTATTTCAGCATTATTTCCTTTAAATCTACTAAAGCTATAGTAGATTACAGTATCAGATATATAGACAATTAAAAGATATGTTTTTTATTTTCCCTGTTATTTTTATTAAATTCTTATTATTTGCTTTCAGCGGTTTTCGGATTGGTTCCAATTCCAAATTATGATTTAAATTCCCGTACCAAACTTGCACAGATTGCTTCAGGATATTTGGACTAACACAACTTTCTAGGCCCATTTCCTGATTACCGATTCATTTTGTGTTGCTAAGTGTCTCCAAAGTGTGTCAAAAGCAGGCGTTACAATGAGGGGCTTTTACATGAGGTGTAGACTCAAACCAAGAATACTCTTTGTTTTGCTGACTGCCGTGGTTCTGTGTTCTTTTGAATGGATTTAATTGGGTCACAAGTCTGCGTAATTGCCGTCTCCTTCCTTTTAAGAAGCCTTGTGTGGCGACTAAGAGATAAACTGCCGGTGTCCAATAAGGAGAGCGGACACACCTGAGGATGACAGCGGAGACGGTATCAGTGTCTTCCCCGTGCCAGCAGGATTTCCACATCAAAAGAGCGTCTCATTAACGCTGCCTCACTCTGAAATGAGTTCCGTTATATCCGACAAAATGAGTCACTCCCAATCGCTGGAGAACAAAACGGAGCAGCAGAGTGTCCTGGCTCTCATCCGGTCAGGGAGTTGTCAGATCATGAAAATCATTTGACACTTCAGAGGTGACTAGTCAAGTTGAATCTACCCATCCTGGTAAATCCAGCTTAAATCAGCAAATTGTGGTTTTCGACAGTTTAAGCGATCTGGGCTATCAGCTTGTAGACCATCTTGATCCAGCGACAAACAAACCAGCTTCTATTCCAAACACTGGTTTTAGCTGGGTTTTCTAGTCTTCTCGGATACGGTTGCTTGTGAACAGATGGTATTTTTTTTTTTTGCTGTGCTGACAAAAAGCAGCTGAATGCAGTTCCTGTGAGGTTTACACAGTACAGACTGCGTTTCTGCTTTTGAAGGAACAGAAGCAGCTGTCAGAAAAACCCATGCTGGCATCTACACGTAAACATGTCAGAATTGTCAGGTTTCAAAGTGTCTCTCGAGAGGGATTTCCCCAAGATAAAGTCTTTTCTGTCTGTGCATATCAAATGGCTCAGTGACACTCATAAAAATCAGGAATCTATTTTATATGGCTGAAAAAAATCAAAATACTGAACTTTTGTTATTCTGCTTTATGTGATCTGTCTGTCACCATTATTTATCACCATGATGTTGAGTTTTAAGAAATGGATATGCTCATTTATTTATTTAGACATCAGGCATATTTTGATGGCATGAAGACACGAATGAATGAAATGACTTTGGATATTAGACTATGTTCTAACAAAGACTGAGCTTTGGCACTATTTTGGCCACCATTAACTGTGGATATTTTATTGGCTGTACTTGTTGTTCACCTGTCAGGAAAAATAAAATAACAGTGAATTGAATGAATTGATTGACTATTTGTTTATAACTTAGAGTTTTGTGTTGACCAGAGCAAACATTGACTTATTTGATAGAGTTTATGCAAATTGGCAGCTGATTTCTAATAGGAGAGACGACAGTATGTGAGAAGATGTGATTTGTCTTCTGGAGGCGTTGGACTGTAGTCGGTCGGTGTACTTCGGCGGTCCGTGAGCGTGACGTCTGAGGCTGAGACTAGGGCTGAGCAGGCCCTACAAGAGATTGAGGAAGACTTCACAGTGAGATCCTCTAACAGACACCTCTGAAACACAAGAGTCAATGGGACAAATCAATTGAGCAGTCAATCAGCTTCTGTCATACATTCTGTCATACATTTCTTCTGCAGTAGGTGAGCGAGATCTTCTGGAATTACATTGGCCTGGCTTCAGTAATGACAATTTACAGTTATTAGAGCTTCTAGTGTCAGTCATCTTCAGTATTGAAGTTAAGGCCACGGTCTTTCTTTCTCTGCTAGTGTGCGCTCACAGTGTGTCATAGTGAGACATGACCGCCCCCTACTGACCGCTTTCAGAATGACCTCACAACCTCTGGAACTTTGTCTTTGTACATTTATACAGCTGTAGTTAACAGTAAGACTAATCTGTAGCTGTTATCTAGCTACTTTATGCAAGTTTTCTGAAACCGTATAAAAGGGAACATTATTTCAACTGAATGGTCATTTTTGTTAAGGCTATTTAAAATGTTTAATTCAAGAACTAATGATAAAACAAATTTAAATAATTGTAATGCTTTTTAAAAAAATATTTATTTACCACATACTATTTAAAAAAAAAACATTTAATTTGATTTTATGAGTGATAGAGCCAAATCAAGTGGATTTATTGAAAAACTTTCCTGAAATTAATTGAGCTTCTCATCTCTAATTAAGTAATTTTTAGTTTACTTTAAAGATATTGTTCAACCAATATTACATTTTCAGGATAATTTTTGCTAATTATTTGGTGATGCTAGTGGCACAGAATTACATATTTCATCTTTAACATTTAGAGATATTCACTGTGTTCTGTTGAACTGCACTGCTTTTGCTATATAAAAATGCCAATTTCATTCTAATTAAAATTCCAATGTAATATATGAACTAGATAATACAGCAGTAAGAAAGTTTGTATTAGACTAGAATGTATATCCATTTGAATCATGGTAAATAGTTAGTTGAATGATTTGTTTGTCATAACCTTGTCTCCTCTATATGTATAGCAGTCCATCTGGGCAGCTCTAGTGGTCGTACAGGACATAATTTGCCATGCAAATTCAGATGGACTCTTATCAAGAACAGAATGTGTGTGTGTGTGTGTGTGTCAAAGAGAGAGAAACATTCAGACAGACTCATGTGTTGGTTCTTTCAAAAGAAACAGACTCCATTCAGCCTGCACTAATCCAGATGGGAAGTCAAAGAGCAGAAAGTCCACGGCACCAAAGTCATTTCATCACTTTTTTATTCATTTAGATAGTTTTCTGTCATGCTTAAGGAGGGAGGAAGGAGAGAGAGAGAGAACGGAAGGGAAAATGACCAACATTGGTGAGGCGTTTTGCTTGACACGACTTCCTCACTCCGTCTGCCTGCCGTTATCTGTTTAATTCATCCTCCTATCTGGGCTGTCTTTACCCTCGCTAAATTTCCCTTTGACACGCATGCCTTCCTGCGCATAATCCAGACCTACCGGGCAGAATTAGCACCGGAGGAATTGATAGAATGACGAAATGGAGAGAATAGGACAGGTGGAAATAAAATGTCAGAGCGAACGGACTGATTTGACTCCGAATCAAATTGTCAGGCTCGATACGGGCCATGTTTTGGGGGAAATGCTGACAGATGAAAAGGTGTCAGGGAAGAACGGTTTGAAGAAAAGGGGGTAAACTGACACGGGAAAGAATATTTAAAAAGATGAGCTCAAACTTTCAGTCTTAAACTTTCGATGCTAAACTTTTGATGGAGGGTCAAGCGTTAGGATGTGTATTTTTCTGGAGTATTTCAGCAGAAGTTTCCAACACAGTGGTTTTGGATCGTTTTTGTGGTTATTGGTCATTAGTGGTGCATCACTAACAAACTATTTAAACAAACTCCTAAAGTATGTATTGAACAGCAGCACATAACTCCTATTACAGTGTTTTTCTAAAGAAACATTTAGGAGCCAAATCAATTTTCGTTAATTCATTTTATATGACCAAACAGAAATAAAATGGAGTGAGATAAGTTGGATGTGACTGAAATGTGACTCGTGGCTCTGTCTGGTTCTGAATGATTCACTTAGTGAGTCTGATTCAAACTGCTAACCCAGGAGCAAGTAGGTTTCATTTTTGTGCAGTATTGTTTTGAATACAGGGAGGTCACATGGCATTTACAAATTGTTAAAAATTACACATTTATTTCCATCATCAAAACCTTAAAACGGAATTATTTGCAATATATACTGATTAAACCACAAGTTTAATTTATATTTAATTTAAATGTATGTATGGTATTTATTATTTATAATTGTTGTTTTTCTTATTGATTTATTTTTATTATTTTGATATTTACTAGTAGTAAATACTAGTAAATATCTAAATAATACACACACACACACACACACACATTCCCGCAATGCATTTATTTATTTAAATAGTTTATTTTTTTGGAGAAGGGAGTGTTGTAAAATAAAATAAAAAGTCCATACTCTGTTTTAATATATTAAAAATAACGAATTATGATGAATTGCTGAAATAACTACTTTTGTACATTTTAACCCACCCTATAAAAATTCTAAAAAAATTATTGCTGTTAGTAAATTCAAATAATTAATTGTTTAACAAATTAGTGTTTTTTCTTGTCTTCTTTTCTGTATTTTTACTTGCAAATTACTACTTAAAAATAGCTGTGAGAATAATAAAAGTATTGATTTGTTTGATGACTTTGAATTTTGAAAGTCATTTCTGTTTAAAAACATTTAAGTGCACATTTATTTGTTTGTTTGTTTGTTTAATAGTGATAATTCCTGTTTGATAAAAGTTCAAAGTTCCAGGCTGTTAGGTGAATTGGCACATTTTTTTTAAACGACTCGCAGTGTCTTTTTTGCTCATTGTTCAAATGAGATGATATCTTACAAAACCGCTCGTGGACATGCACAAAACTTCCCTTATAGCTTACATTTTCAAAATCACACGTTTCATTTTTAAAAATTATTTTGAGATTTTAGTCGCAGTCTGTCGAATCATTTGGGTTTTGAGGAGAGGCATTCTATTATTTTTTGAAGTGATCAGACTAGATTTGATCTAGTAAATTTCTGCCTGCTGGATGATAAAAGAGAAAGAAGAAGAAGAAAAAAAGAAATCATAGACATTTTGTGAAGAACAGATTTTGAATTGGAGCAGTCAGCAAGCCCATAATACCCTAGCAACTCCCTAGCAACCATTCAACAATGTTCCAGCAAGCTCCAAAGCATCGACAGAAGAGTCTATCACGTGTGTGTTAGTGTGAATGAACGTGTCTAAATATTCTTCACAAGAGCGTTGATCAGTGTTTCTGTGTCATTGATTCATTCTTCATAAATGAGCTCTCATTGTGACGCATTAGAGAGCGCAGCGAGGAGGCATTTAGTCCTTCATGCGCGGGTAATGACCGCTCAATTAATGCAGTTCATCACAGCAGACGCCTGTCACTGATTCTGTGCGCCTCTGGCTCCAGTGTTCTGGCCTTTAACATCTCCTCATTGTGACCCTTACAGTTGGTCTGAATATATATTTGTACAGGTACTCTCACCTCGTCCCGTCCCTGCAGATGATGCAGTTCTCAGCAGCTGCAGGTTTGAGTCGACTGCTCATTATTCTGGGGGTGCTGAAGCCGGTCTTTCAGGGAGGAGACGTCTCAGAGGAACTCATACAGCGACAGGTCAGTCCACAAACTCTGTCTGAGCCTGCTGACACTTCATGGATTAAACTTATGCGTTAAGTCAACAATCCACCATTATTAAGCACTATTGTGGTCACTTCATTTCAGGTTTAGCAGATTCTGTTTCAGTTTTAAGTGTTTAAAGGCTAATTGCATCTTGTAAGCAGATCAGTGAGTGAATATACAACTAAAGATTATGATGTCACTGCTACTAGTTTTCTACAACCAGGGGTAAAAGATATTAAATCAATCTCAAGTAGCACTTGTTAAATGTAGTAAAAAATCATTCTAGCTGGGAATGGATTAATTACTATTAATTTCATGATTTCTCATGATTTTGTAGTTCTGAAATTTGATTTCACCCATTTAACATATACAAAAAAACAACAACAACAACAAATATATATATAAAAATATATATGTAAAAATATTAAAAACCTTCAAGGTGAATAATTTAGTGTATATATAGCTTTATTACAACATAAAAAAAATTACTTGCTACCAATAGATTAAAATACATTTTGAATAATTTCATTTTTTCCCGTCAAAGTTCTGAAATAACTTAAAAGTCATTCTAGATTTCAACAGATTCAAATAATTGTTTAATGAACCGTCTTAATTTAATAATTTTTCTTTTTAAATAACACAGTAACTCTTTACACTACTTGTAAACCTATAAAGAGAAATTACAATAAAACAACAGTCAAAGTCGTAACATAATCAGTCAAGATATTAAATTAATTGTAATTTTATGATTTTCTTTTCATTCCTGAAATAACTGTTTTAATTGTTACGTTTTAATTCACAGCTGTCAAATAATTTGGATAATTAAACCTTTGTGATTCATTTCATTGTTTTCCACTGACATTCCTCTTACACTGAGTTTTCATGAAATCTGTTTAAAAACATTATTTAATTGCACATTTCATCTTTGGCATATTATTGCATTCGATTTCTTAAAAAAGAAAAGAAAAGCAAAGCAGTGCAAGTTACATTGCTGTATATAAAGACTCTTTAGTAATCTTTTCATTAAGTAGTAACGTTTTATTTTTTTGAGGAATTTCAACAAACTTGATTATTACTGATGGTGGCGAGACTAAAACGTTTCTCAGGGCATGGCCACTTGGTGGTGCTGTTGCGTAAATTACAGCTGTCTCTAAGAGCCGTTTGACATGCGGGGCAGGATTTCTGGAGAACAAGAAGCAGTTTAATGATCAGTTGTCTAAGATGAACAACTTTCCCGGATTGTGTGAATGTGAATGTGACGAGGAGGCTTTTTAAAACGCCTTCAGACAGGGTTTCTCGGGTCACGATGCAAAACAGCCGCGTGCAGTCAAGGAAGCTACGAGGCCGCTCTCTTCGCTCCAGTTCCACTCAATTTCATGCACGTTAACATGCGGCCACGAATATGCAAAACATTTATTAGAATTTTGAATGGCCCCTCTTCCCCTCAAAAAGCTACAGATTCCCATTTACGACATGAATCGAAGGCTGACCTGAGGAACGGTAGAGGTGATTTAGAGGAATGTTTCGCCTTTATAAGGAGGTTGAAATAATTAATGCATAACAGGAAGGTGCTGATGACTAGGTGCGTTTTATTTTTTCTTTATTTCATACATGCCCATCCTTCCTCTCTATCTGCATAAAACAGACACAGTGTTTTTAAGACCTCTGTCTCATTTGTCTGGGAAAGATTACAAGCATAAAACGAAAGCAATATGTTTCTTTGTAACGCTAGATTTCAACAAAACAAAATAGACGAGCTATAAAATATCTGGCTATTTGCTAGAGACAAAAACAACTTTGCTTGTGTTGGTGTAAATGCATCCATGGCATGGAACAGTTTTAGTGTACAGTTATTGTAAATGTATAAATTAATCTCCAGGTTATGATTGCAACCACAGATGCATGTTAACTACATTTGTGCTACATTCAGAAACTTCAGGTATATCAATGGCACTGGCGTTTTGGAGAACTGCTTGCATGGAAGTCAATAAAGATGCCCCAATTCACTGAATAAACTGCTTTGCTTCTGCTTTGCGCATATATATAGCAGCCATATATATAGCAGCCATTACTCTAGTCTCCACTGTCAGTATTTGAAATATAAATCTTTTTTTAACAATATAAATGTCTTTACTTATTGTCACTTATTAATTTAACGTGCCCTTGATATATAAGACTTTAAAAAAAAAAAAAAAAAAAAAAAAACTCTCACAGCAAACTGTTAGTGTATAACCTACTGACTTTTTGGACTTTTGTATTATTTACAATATACAGAATAGTCTTTAAAAAATGTCCACTATTTTAAAAACCTTTTTGCTTTCACTAATTTAATGTAAAAAAAAATCTACAGAGTGACATGCATTTTTAAAAGTACAAATATTTTGTTTCTTAATTAATATAGTTGCATGCATAATAATAATAATTAAAAAAAAATGCAGTATAAAGATTGTCACAGCATGCCATGTTCTCTTAATGTCAGGCTTTTGAAGAATTTCAAGCCCGATATCATGTCTATTGACTTTGTCAATGTATGTTCAAACTACAAATCACATGATTTGAAGAAATAAAGGAAAAGGTGATGTCAGTGCTTGGACTGCACTTCTTTACACACAAACATAGTCAATCAAATAGCAATTAGTGGCTATGTGTGCTTTCATGTTTAACTGAGAGGAATGGTGGCTCTTGAAATGTCTGTCGACATTTAATTTGACCGCTCTGCCTCTCAGAATGGAGGATTGTTCTTCATGAGAGGATCTGCTCCTCTCGAGCTGTTGACTCAAGTGTTGACTTGAAGCTTTCAAGTGTGTCTGTCTGAGGTCACAGAGAGTGTGCATCATCTGCATGTATATTACAATCACCAAAGAGTGAAAATTAAATATTGGAATAACTCCACCTTGACTGCTGTCTTGGCGTGTAATATACCTCTATATAAATACATTTGTCTCGGCTATTAAGTGAAGATAGAAATCAAATGAATGCATAATGTCATTTAAAGGATTCATTTAAATCAGTGCTTGTTATGTTTTTTTTTTCTTGTGATTGTCCTGTCAGAAATATCTGCTGTGTAGCCCTGGCCATCAGAGCGCTGCAGTAGACGAGCATTTCTTTCTCAACGAGAGCGCATCTCAAGTCAGGTAACCTCTTTAGCTTCAAAGAATAGTTTAATAAATGCCTGTAAAAACATACTTTCAACCATATTTCACAATACATTTGAGTTTGTTTTTAATATAAAAAAAGAACAAATTGTTATAATAAATATTGTTTAAAATTAAGACTTCGTTAGGACACTTTCGTTAATAAAATATGGTCATAGTTATTCTGATGATATTCATCTGTAATTTCTCTGATAGGACACCTGCGTGAATTAAAATTTATTGCAGTAATTTATTGTTTATAATGTAATGCAATGAGAATTAAATAAATGTAAGTGTGATTAAATACTTTTAAAACCATTGTCAAAAGTATGCATTTTACATGGGTTATTATAGTTAGCATTAAAAAAAAAAATGTAAAAAAGTAAAAACTTATTTTATTTTAACTAGTTGCCTAAGCATTATTTCACGTTTTCATTTAGTTGATTTGAATGCACTTAAATAACTAAAACTATAATAAAAAAAGAATAAAAACCATAAAAAAAAAAAATAAATTGAAAATTTAAATCGATAATAATAAAAGAAACCAATTTTTTTATTAGAAACCAAACTAATAAAAATGACAAAAACACAATGTAAAACTAACTTAAATTAAAATTAAAACAGAAATAAAACTATTAAAATATTAATAAAGCTATAATAGTATCTCGGTGATACTAAAATGACATTGGTGGGATAAAATGTTGAGGTTTTTATTAAATTATTATTGCTGCAGACCAGTAATATTAACTTATTCTTGTAATTATGTAATTATGAATAATAATAATATTTAAGTGTGAATTGCCTTCATTTACGCTGCTGTTTGAATGTCCTTGACTTCTTCAGAGAGATCTCCAGATATAAGCCTCTCTCCAGCAAGACATCTGTGCATGTGATCACTGGGGAATCCTTTGATGATCAGCTTCCTTCAGATCTCAACCAAGTGAGTGTCTTTCACAGTCCCACTTTCTGCCTTCACTTCTGAACTTTAGTTAGTTTAATCAGAGGCAAATCCTTTGCTGAACGTCTCATTAACTGTCAGGTGGTTGCTGAACTTCAGAGCAAGTTTTTGGAGCGCTCTTATCCCGGTGCCAATCACATTCAGATTCGTGAGGCGGATCGTCACATGATCTACAAAAATCCATCCTCGCTTATCAAACATTTGCATAAGCTCGTGTCACAAAGGCAGTCCAACCAACAAAAGCAGTGAGATGCTTCAGAAAATGCAGCCTCTCTATTAACAACAGATCAATAACGGCTCCTTCCCAGCAGCTGTCACATACTCTTCTGCAGTGATGCAAGAGGCCAAATAACAGCTTCATATTTCTGCTTACAAAGGAAGCTGAAATCTCTGGATTTTGTTGATGGATTGTAAATTTTGGTGAATGGCTGAAGACATAATTTAACTGCATTTAACTGTACTTCTATTTTGTCAAAATGCCTTTTTTTATTGCGATTAAAGTTAAGTAAACAAAACTTGTCATGAAGTCATATTTCACTAATTTCAGATTTCTTTCAAACAATACTTTATTTAGAGGCCAAAGAGGTGCAAAAAATGCAAGAGTGTTCAGTGCAAAGAAAAAACCTCTAAATAAAGTATTTTTGTAAGAAATCGACCATAATGTGTGCTCCACTCCTTGTTGAACCTATACACAAAAGTATTTATCTACTAACTCCAATGTTTTCCCTTTTGATGAGACCTGTAAATATTTCTGTTAGATATGCTGAAAGAAGACAATACCATGGTCTGTTTATCCTGAGGATTGAAGTTTAATTGACACCACATCAAAATAAAAATTTCCAACAGATCTGGAATTTTATTCCATCCATATACATGCATAGCAACAACATTTTTAAGAAATATTTTTCTTACATAAGGACATTGGAATGATCATTTTTACAGTATTCCCTTGTCCCACCCATCAATAATCCATTGATAAACCTGCTTTTTGTACAATTATTTTTTTTTTCAGGAGTAAGAAATAGCTGCTCTTCCCCCTTTATAATACTGCTTTCCGTAATGTTCCCGCCCCCCTTTTTTTCCTTATGTTTTTTTTAAATTTTTTATACAAAGTATTGCGCTGAGAGCAAATTTTTAAAAAGGGAGAACAAGGTGTATCAGCAAACAGAAATACAAGTACTATACAAGAATGCTGCCATCCTCATTTAAACATCCACTTCTGAGTCCAAGAAAAGACAGACAAACAGCAACATATATATATGCAAAGCCATGTGTACAGTATATGCCAAAACATGAGCTGCAGCGTTGTGCCTGGTTATCCCTCCGAACTGTTTTAAGGCTGAAGTCAAGAGAATCATACTGCAAGTGACATTTGGACATATACAAAAAACTGTACCAGCAAATAAGAATACACAAGTGCTCCAGTAGCTATTGTTGGGTCTAAATCGCATTTCAGTTTTGTATCCTGTGCCTATGGTCTCCTTGAACCTAACGTACATTGTAAACAATATGTCTGCTACACAAGAATGACTATACATTAACATTACAAACAACTCTGATATAAACTTTCTTTGAATTTAAATTAAGAGCACTACTTCTATTAATACTGATTGTAAAATAAATAAAAGGTGAAAGTGGCACCAATATTACACTTGGATTTTTTTTTCTTCATTATTTTGCATTAAGTCTTCAAATAACGAAAGAAGAAGCTTCTCTTGATTGTCCACAAGCAGTATATAAAACTGCATGATGCACTATTTCAGACACGACCGTGTACCCAAAAAAGACGAGGGAAGAAGAGCGAATTTCATTTCACATGCTCGGCGGCATGTGATGAGCAGTAAAACTTCTTGTGAGTGATAAAGTTTGACAAGTTATTGAACTGGATGTCACAGAGGCGGCAATACTTCCCACTGCCTGCTGGCGGCGCTGACCCATTTATGCCTTTTCCGGCGGGTGCGGATTCCTCCACAGGCGATTTCGAAGTTGGCGATACATTCTCGTTTGGGTCGGGAGGATTCTCGGCTCCCCATGTGGGAGAGGTTTGTTCCTCTGGTGATGAGGTGTTGTGAGGCTGATTCTCTTGCTGGGGTGTTTCTGGTGTCTGGCGATCTTCTTTATGAGCACCGTTGACAATCACCATGCCCCTGTTTTTGGGCAGCAGGGGCAGCGGCTCCTTGCCGGGATGGGGGCAGCCATTGGCCGCAGGTGGTTCTGTGCCCGTCTCACCTGCGCCGTTGCTGCTTTGCTCCTGTTCGGCCGCCTCACCCTGCATAACGAGACTCCCTGCCATGTAGTCGGTGCTTTTAATCCCGAAATATGGTGATATCGGCTCTGTACCTTTCATCTTCTTTATTGCTCCAGGATAGAGACAGTGAGGCAAAAACATGTTCTTGTTCTCATCTTTCGAAGTCATGAGCGATGAATCACTGAAAGCTTTCAGATCCGTCGCCGGCCCGAGTTGTGGTGGAAACATGCTTCCGTTTTGCACCATCAACTTGCCACCGTTTTTCTCACATTTCACAGAACTCTTATCATAGATGTCTTCTGAATTATTGCCTTCGCTCTTGACACCCGGGAACATCGGCTGCTCCAGACTGCTGATCTCGCCATGCTGAGCACATGTGAAAGGACAAAAGTTCTGTTTATGGGCAAGGTAGTTCTCCACTTTGTTAAAACTGATCTTGCACACGGTACATTCGTGATAGTCCAAGAGTCTTTTGGGGGAGTTGCATGACTTGTCTGGAAGAGGTGAGCACTTTTTGCTCAGATCTATCGGAGCATCTAGTTCCTGTGGCTCTGCAATAGTGTTACCTTTGGGGGCAAGAATAGGCTTGGAGATGGTAAGAGAAGCATCTAAGTGTTTCGGGACAAGGCTTGGAAAGATGTCACATCGTGGATGGAAGCGGTCAGACAGACTTTCTACCGTTTCCTGGGATGTACAGGGATTCCCTAGATTGGGCATGCCCAAAAATCCTGGCTGTGGCCCCATGGGTTGCCGTTGGTCTTGGTCAGGTAGACACATCTCGTACATCTTCCTCCGCTTGCGTGTTCTCATGGTCCGCTGCATGGCAGGCACCTTTGCAGACATTCGTTTCATGGGTGGGTCATGGCGAGTGGCGCAATAGTACTGCTTGTGAACCATGAACGTTTCATGACGGCTGAAGGTGATGTTGCATGCTTCACAGGTGGTCTTGTTTGGGTCGTTGTCACCGTCCACCAAAGACGTGCTGGGACTCTTCACCTCAGGCTGTTTTCCTCCGAGCCGTTCCTCAACTCCTGTTGGTGTAGTAACCTTCTTTACTTGCCCAGGAAGGTCTTTTTCTGGCACTTTCCCACCAGCGTTCATAATATCCAAAACGGATGAATTCAAGCAAGCTGTTGTCACGAGATGACTGTCGGTTTCTGATGGAAGGCACCCAGGGAGCATACCGACCGAAGTGTGGCCACTGTTTGGACTTATGGCATCGGACACCTTGTCCGGAACACTGGAGAAGTCTGGAGACTTCGCCATGTGCTGCCAGCGACTGTTGCAGTAGTGCTTCTTGTGAACTAAGTAGTTGTCTAGATTATTGAAAGTGATGTTGCATTCAAAGCAGGTTGCTCCTTTTGGCATGAGAGGACTGTAGATGACTGGAGGGTAGCTGTTCCCTCCATGGCGTAGCCTGCGATGCACCAGCTCTGACATTTTGGCTAGAATCTCAGATGCTTGTGGTACCACAGAAATGTCCTGGGAGAAAGCAAACTGTGACAGGAATGGACCCATGGGGAAAGTTGGGCCCATGTTGTGCTGGACCGGCGAGGAGGCTAGCCGTGGACTAGAGGGTTCCGACTTGATTCTGGTGTAAGAGAAACTAGCCTTGCTTCCTGGGTGACTTTCTCCCTTTTGCAGGCCGAGGGTAGGTTTTTTCTCCAGTCTTTCGAGTTCTCCATCAGGACTGTTGGCCTTGTTAGGTGTGTTCTTGGGACTTTGCATAACCACATCCTTCCTGCCCAACAGTTCTGCTCGTGTGGCCTGTAGGCTTTCCTCTCCTCCTCTTGGGGAGTTCTCACTGTCGCTCTCCCTGCGAATCTTCCCGGAGTGTCCGTGCAAGTCTTGATGCTGCAGCAGTTCCCTGTGGTTCTGGAAGCTGATGTGGCAGTGATTGCATCTGAAGGCTGCCTGTGACAGGTGTGAAAGGATGTGGTGCTGGAATGTAAGAAGTGAATCTGCTGTGAAGTTACAGATTGTGCATTTCAAGCTGGTGCCTGGGGGAAGAGACTCTTCCATTTTGACACCTGTGAGAAAGAAAGAAAACATTTTTTTGTTCATTGTTCATCTTGCATTTCCACTAATTTTACATTGTGTCTGCTTTAGCATTTGGTTCCTTTTTCCTAAATGCACATTATTTGCGCGATGAAGATTATTTGATCTAACCTTAATGAATGGCTAAAACTGTTATTGTTGATTTTTTACATGCAAATATAGAATTTTTGTTCATTTTAATATGAACATAAGCAAGCTTTTGGCTGTTGCAGATCAAACAACCTAAAATGGCAGTGAATGTGAAGTACATATATTGTTAATAATTTATCTTAACTATGTATTTATTTTGTATGTATATAACATATTATTCTATTCTATTATTAAATTATTTTTTATATTTATTACATATGTATATAACTAATACTATAACATTAATATAAAATAATACTATTAATATCATTATAATTATCAATCATTAAATTAAATTAATTAAACTTTCTCTGATATAATGGCCACAAATCTGAGTCTGCAATGGAGTCATCAAGTCATCAGATTTTGAATCTATAATATGTTATGGTTTTACAATATGATTTGGCAATTTGAATTAAACTTAGATCACAACTTCAATATGTGGTTAGAACAGCAGGAAAAATAATTTTTGTTGTTCCCATTTTCTCTTCTGGAAATTTTTGAGAGGTCTGGAAGTCTAAAAATGATTGGTGACCCAAGCCATATTCTCCACAAGGAGTATGAGCTGATGCCCTCAGGCAGGAGATACTGTATAAGGTACCAAATTGTAAGATGATTAGGTAAACATTTTCTCTAATTTCATTATGCATAAAATTTGTATATAATACGTTACTGAAATTGTTGTGTGGTTGAGGGTAATGTGACGGGGTAATCTGTAATGTTGGTCAATTATTAGGATTGTGTAAGAGTGTAAATAAATAAGTGTATTGTTGCATGTTTGATTTGCTCAAGACAAATTTAAGGAGATAGTAAAAGAGAAACTAAACTAAACTGAACTAATAACAATCATCATCATCCATTTCCAGGTTGGCTGGGTTTTAAATAATATTAAAACGTTTAATTTGATAACATTTTAATATTTATTCTACCCTTCTACTACATGTTTACAAAACCTAAACATAATAGCTGCAAAATAGGAATGGGTGATGAGTGAGCTAAATGTGCAATGACGGTCAGAATGACGTCAAAATGCATTGAACTTATGAAACCATCATACTCACTACTGTGTGAGCTCAAGTGCATCTCCAGAGCACGAGGGTTGCTGAAGCTCTTGTTGCATTGTGGGAAAGGGCAGATATTGGGAGTTTGGTGGGAACTGGCGTCGGTCTCTTCAGAGATGTTATCGGGTTCCCTCTGCCGCCCACTGCAGTAATACATCAGGTGGGCCTGAAGGTTCCTCTCACTCCTGTACCATATCCCACATGCTTTACAGGGGAAGATGTCCTCTGAAACACAGAGACAGGCATGTGAAGGCAAACTGCTGAGTGTTTAACTTGACACATTATGAGCTTTATCAGTAGCATTTATGCTGCCTCTAAAAAGACTTACAAGTCAAAAGGTGCAAACGCCTTATGCAAAGAAGTAAATTTATTATTGAAATTCTCAACATTAGGCTATGGAATGGCATTTCCTTTTTATACTTCTTCAAAAGTGGAAGTAGAACTAATTCCTTACAAATCCCATTCCTATAGGGGATATATCTGTAGTGTTAAATGATCAGTTCACATGCACGGCTCAAATAACAGCTTTAAATGACATTTCTGCTGTGATGTTGCATGGCAACAGAGATGCTTCCAGTAGGCTTGTGCCCTTTCCTCAAGGGCAAATGAAAACATTGCACCATCTGCTAGCAGCATCCTCTGTGTCAAGCTGAACTCTAGACTTCCCTGATAAAGTCAACAAACAAAGTATTTGCAAATGGCTTGAATTTTGCAATTACAAGGTTGGTCAGAGTCCAGATATGTTTACTATACCCCTAAACTGAAGGGCAGAACATCACGTTCCTCCAGCAGAGGTTAATCTGTGAATAACTCCAGCATCCTCTGTTTTCAGTGTAATACGTGTGTGTGTTACATGTTCTGAACTGGCTCAAACGATTGGCTAGAAAGCTCAACAGTGCAGCCGCGGGAACAGGTGAGACCCCATATGCGGCAATATTGTGGCCAAGGCAGGACTCAACCATACGGCCTCATTGTAAAAGTATGTTGACCGTTATTCATTTTGATTCGCTGCATACATGTTTATGATGCCTGTGGACAGTTATTGAGCTTGTGTATAAACAGAAGCAGGGCTTACTGTTGACTATAGCTGTGGGTAATATGGAGGCCATGGCAGCTTGCTGGGGCAGGAGCTGGATGGTGTCCAGAAGGCGTGCTGGGTACATGCCCTCACCGAG
Organism: Carassius auratus; assembly: GCF_003368295.1. Classification (NCBI taxonomy): domain Eukaryota; kingdom Metazoa; phylum Chordata; class Actinopteri; order Cypriniformes; family Cyprinidae; genus Carassius; species Carassius auratus. Next base: position 4,923,845 of record NC_039258.1, on the reverse strand, counting down.
AGACATGTGACTGACCGCCTGCAATCGAGAATCAAAGTCCACTGCGAATGCCACCAGCTCTTCACCTTCCATCATGTTCTTGGTCGTGGTGCACCACAACTGACCACCTGCGTGAGACAAGAAAACACACGTTGCACTTTATTTTACAGTACGTATACTAACATGTACTTATAGTGTACTTACAGTGTATTTATCTAAGAAAGTTCTGGTAATACAAGGTAACTACATGGGGTAGGGTTAGGTTTAGGGGTAGGTTCAGGGTTAGTAACTAGTTATTACATAGTTATTGTAATTACTATAATACGTACACAGTATGTAGATGAGGAACAGGACTGTAAAATAAAGTGCTACCCACTGAAGACTGGAGTAATGATGCTGAAAATTCATCTGTGCCTTCAGAGGAATAAATTACATTTTCAAATTTATTAAAATAGAAAACAGAATAAAAATGGAATAAAATATTTTAAAATGTTTATTATATTTAACCGTTTTTACTGTATTTGTTTCTTTTTTTTATCAAATGAATGCAGCCTTGGTGATCATAAGAGACCAACAATCTAACCAACCCCAAATGTTTTAAGTTTAGTCTTTAGTATTATATTTAAAATTCTAAATTGTTGTTTAGATCTGTTTTTATTCTATAGTTTTTGCTTGCATTATTGAACATTTATTTGAATATTATTTTATCAAAATTATATAAATGATTATACATTTATTTTTTATGTTTGCATCAAACACTACGTTTACGGAAATTATTCAGGTATTATAATTAAACTGCAAAATGGCATGCAGGACAGCCTTAAATTCATGAAAAAAAAAATTGTTGGAAAATGACCATTAAAACATAATTTGTTCAAGTAAAGGAATTTGGGGAGTATTCAAAAAAAAGAAAAAAAAATCACTCTTTTTGCAGTTTTCATAATGTTAGGCACTTCATCTTTAATTAATCATATTACTCTAAAGGGATGGTAAATATTTACGGTCTACTGTTCATCTAACATTTGAGTTCAGATCAAACACTCTCTGAATACATTCAGAAAAGAAAAGAAGGGAGGGATGGACGGGAAGTCAGTGAAGGGTTTATGCTCAGATAGCATTTATCATCGCACATGCATGGATTTCATCCACACTTCATTTGCCATTCAAGAGATTAAAGTTTTAAATATGACTATTTACCAAAAAATCTGGCTTCGGAGATAACAACAAACTATGATGCGCAGATTCTAAATGGCAGAATTAGGACATTGTTTCAGTAGGAAAGCTGGACAATTAATTAAAGCTCTCAGTTAGAGATGTGCAAACACACTGACGGAGCTTCAGAGAAGAAGAGCAGCTGTTGGAAAGGTATGGAGAGAAAAAGAAATGGAACTGAAATTCCTGAAAAGGTCTGAAAGAATGATACTGCACAGTGCAAGTCATTTGACTCATTGACTATTCAACTAATAGCCGTCTAATAAAAATAACCTAATAAGCACACATAGAAGGAGAAATCTTAGGATGAAATGATTTAATAATCACTGTATTAACCAAGGGGTGCTCAAAAATTAAAGATATCATACAATCAGATCAGATATATAAAAAGAAGAAAGTTGGAGAATAAATGGCTTTCTATGCAGGCGCTGACTGCGAAAGCTTCTGTGTTAGAAATGTGTGACTGCTGCCTGAAAGAGCAGCTTATCATGGTGTGAATCTGCAGCGGGGAGAGACTGGTCCTCTTCATCAACGGGATCCTGTCACACACCACACACTGCCTGGAGAGGCTCTCTCCTTCCTTATCTCCTAATTAAAATAACAAAAACTGCCGTCGCCATCAGCGCAGATCACAACTGTCACCTGCACCAGCAGGAGGGCGCAGGTCACCTCTGCCTGCTCAGAGTACTGCTGGAAGTTGCATGAAGAACTCATTACTTACACAAAAAAGAAGGCAGAAATGTGATGTAGCCTATGCAGGGCACTGCTGCATTGTGGGATGGCCCGTGAGTTGTGATGTCAAAACAGATGACTGGCAAACTTTTAGACAGCCCAGAAATGAGGTATAATAAAAATCAGAACAATATTAGTGTTGCTGTCATGTCCTTCTCCAATGCTGATGTTTCTGCGGCTGCAAGGTGAGTTCTTCAGCAGTGGTTTTCAACTCGTTTTGCTTCAGGTTTTAAGATTCTACATCAGACATCAAGTGGCAATCCAACATACAAATCACATACAGTATTATACAAGTGTTATTTTAGTATTGCTTATATAATATTGCAGTATTTATTAATATGTAGAATTAGCTTTTATGTTCATATTTAAATGTTCTTTTTAATTTTAAAGTGCTTTTCTCAATTATATTAGTTTATATATATATATATATATATATATATATGCAACATTTATAATTTTCATTTGTGCTTTTTTTTCTTCAGTTGAAGGTTTTCATCAACAAATTTATTTAAAAAAAGTTAATATTAATTGTTAATAATTAACATGTGTTACATTGTACAATATAAAATAAGAATATGCTTTAAAAATGGGAATTATTACAAGTATAGTAATTATAAATATATTATTATTAATGTCAACAAATATCTGCTAATTCTAAATTATTATAATGACATTTTTTAAATACATGAAGAAATACAGAACTGATTTATAATAAAAAAAGGAGAATATAATATATAACATTAAAATACAAAAAAGTCTATATATTGTTTACAATCAAAATGTAGTTCCTACGTTTCTCTAAACTTTGATGTTTTCATATTTTCAGCAACTAATGACAGATGAAAATACTGTGCACTGGATGGACGAGCAAACCATGAGGGAAATGCTTTCTCCTGCCTATTAAATGCTGATTTGCCTATGTATTTTACTATCCATAATTATATGGTTAGTTGCATTTTTTATTATTAGTATTTAGCATTTCCAATACAAATTTCAGAACATACTTGGAACCCACCAGTTAAAAATCACAGCTGCCCATTATCATCTTGTATATAAAATGTTTGTATTTTTAATCTAATCTAACATTCTTAACTTTTGACAGTCTAGTACAAAACAGAGAGAGAAAAAAATGCATAATGTTATTTGCAGTTGTCCATCACTCTGAAAATGATCGCGCTTTGCATTGTGGGATAAAGGGAATGTATTTTGTACATTTTTGGCAAAAGTAGTAGAAAATTAGCATACTGTGCAGCATAATGAGTCTTTTAAATAATGCAGAAATAATCAGAGTACTATGCCTATATTCGATGTCAAAAAAATCCCGACTTCATGCTCGCAGGGTCAGAAAGTCCACCTTAAAGAACATCCACAGTTGGGATGAAGACTTCCTGTCTTTGCCATTGTAAATTCACACACTGAAATACACAGGTCGATGGGCGGCCCTAAAGCGAGAGTGCACGCGCAGGAGACACGGGACCCCGGCTGAAAAGCGTAGCCAGCGCCGTGCTGCTTTTGCCTGTGAGCTGTCTGCAGCAGAAGGCCTTTGTGCCGCGGCCAACGCAGTCGCAATGAAGCCTATTGTTTCTGTCCTCCTGCAGCGCACCTGATAAAAGAATAAAGAACTATGACATATTCCAAAAACAATGGAGGAATTAAGGACACACAATAAGCCAGCTGCTTCATTAAAACAATCAAAACCCGGTATCCTGTACACAGTCCAGATAACTTCTTTCATACAATCTCCCCCGCTATAGAATCCACTAGCGCTGGCTTGTCCTCGCGGCCCAAACTCCCCCCTCGTTCGCACTAATGATGCTTTTAAACACTTACTTAAAGATGTCCACATAAAGGAATTACAGGAGGGTTCAGCATCATGCAATTACACGTGTAAGTCTGTGTCTTTCTAATCAGACGCACCAGGATGAGCCGCAGACCGAAGCCCTCAAAACACAGGGCATGAGCACTTTGGAATTACTTTAAAAGATTGAGCGTGTTGCAAAAGCACAAAACAACCCTTTCTAGCTCTCGTTTGCTTTCGCTCGCTGTCTTTTCATGGCAAAAGACGACAGAAGGGCTGGCTAATGAACTGGCCGGAGGACAGCTACTCAAATGTTTGCATGTGTAAATAGTGAAAGACTTTAATAGTTTGCTGTAAAATGCATAGTTAAACATATCCGTGTTTGTTTCTCCCATCTGTCCAGACAAACGGCTGCATCAGAAGCCGTAACGGCGGTGTGGAGCACAAACCTTAACGCTACGCCAGAAATGCCACTGCCAAAAATGAATCTGGGACAAAGGAAGGCAAATGCATCCTTTATATTTTGTGACAATAAAGGTGTATTTGATGTTAACATTTGATATCATCCTTCCGGAAAGATCAGACAGCTTTTACCTTCAGACATCCAGTAATTCATTCACTATAGCCGGAGCAAAAAAATAAAATAAAATAAAATGCATCTCATAATTTAGCTTTACTAGCAAGCTGCTAAAAGTCAAGTATGAAGTATTCTGAAACTTTTAAACTTCAAGTAGTTAAAAACACATAAGACTTCCAATTTTGTTTCTATATCAAAATAAAAGCTTTAAAAATAATCTTTTACCAGCAAACAACAAGCGACTGAATAGTTGCTAATTTATTTTTCGTCCTCAAAAACCTAAATGAAAAGGAAACAAACACAGAGGTCCTAAAACCACCAACAAAGTAAAAACAAAAAAATCAAATGAAAAAATTCATACTTTTTGCTTCATTAAAGGTCATTATGAGTGTAAGTGGTTTACCATGTGGAGTAATTTCTAATTCAAATCAATCCCAATGGATAAAATCAATTCCCTCTTAACATTCTTTCAAGTTGAGAATTGTGTTTCACTTGGAAATGCATCAGATTATGGAAGTAAAATGGGTTGTATTTCATGATGGCAAAAAACCTTGCCTGGTTAAGACTGAACCCAATACAGCAATGAAATATGGTAGGTATTTCTTTGTTGACACTAATTTTGAACTACTTGTGAATGTACATCTAAACTTCCAACCTCAGTTATTAATTATGAAGAACAAAAAAAATCTAAATACAACAACTCTAAATAAGGGACTCGTGTTACTGATAGGCCATCAGACTAATATTTTCTGTCCCAATGTCAACAATCACTGTGTATGGCCATAAGGGGGCACTGTTCCCATGCTGGAATACAGATCTGACCTATCAGAGCTCACTCTGCTCATCCCAAAACCACACGAGACCAATCTCAGACACACAGCTACTTGTCCCCTCCTTGTTTTCCCGAAAAGACAGTTTTTTGTAAGCATTTCAACAATTTCATTGTCTTGCAGTGACTGTTTTACAGTATTTTCTAAAGCATAAATGAGAATTATTGTACACATGCTTGAATTCTTTGCAGATGGGATGCACATTTGTGGAAAAATTCAAGTAAATAAAATGACAGCATTGATATTAGCATAAAATTATAAAATATATGCATTCATGTAATGCACTATAGTACTGTGTTAGAGTAGTGTAGTACACCGTTATATTGTGGTGTGAAATGCATTATTGCATTAGTGCAGTATCATATAGTAAACTATGGCAGAGAGAGTACAGTAATTCCTGACTATCTTGAATGACAGAACAAAATAAATATGAAATTCCTTCTCAATATTAGAAATTCCAGCTCAAAACACTTCAGGTTTCTAACTCCCATCAGATACAGAAATGTGTTTATAATACTGAATGATTTATAATAGTCAAAATGTGATGTTTATTTAACAATTAAAAGCTGATTTTGACAAATCCCTTTAGAAGTACTTTTCATTTGCCGATTTGAGAATCCCACTGACAAAAGCTTTAATTTACTGTGTTTACAGCAACAGCTGTGATGAGAATTAGCATTAAAAACACATCCGCTCATCAGTTTAACGTCAAGCCCAAACTTTGTTTACACATCACATGAATGTTGCAAAAGCATTTTTGGATGAAAAGCAAGCATCCAGCAGTGGAAAATAAATATATTTAGCTTGAAATTACACATTTTGTGTACATGCATTATTATGGAAAAAAAAAATAGAATTCGATCTACTTTCCATGGGAAGCGGCACAGATTAGTTCACTCTTGGTTAAAAAAATCGTGTTAATATTCTGATTGCAGATTTAAAAGAGAGCGTTGAGCAAACATTCTCACCGAGAGCAGTGCTCACGTCGTCAGGTTACTGCATATTGGTTGCGGCTAGTCGACATGTGTTTACTGCGGCCCCCGCTGGGAGGGACACACACATGCCACCCGTCTTGACCATCAGCGTTAATGGGACGTCACGCCTTCGTGGCAGCGGGGAGCGGTAGTGTTGAGCTGCACAGCAGACCCCCAGCTGTGGTCGGTGGCCCGCGTCCCCTTCCCAGCATGCTCCACGCTGGGGAGCAGGTGAACGGCCGGGCTCCAGCGGGACCGCTCTCTTCCAACATGGCTCCGTCCCCGTGCCACATGGGCCCATGGACGCTTGCCCTCATGCAAATGCACGGCCTGGAAAAATGGCTCCTTCTCCTCTTTGGAAACCTCGACTCGGGCCGTCTGGCAGTGACGCTTTTCGTGGGAGATTGAGCCAGATTGATGCACCTGTCAACCATTTTGGAAGATGACAGATCGCTGCGACATGGACAAATCGCAGGAGGAGAGCTGACAAAGATGTCTCGCATTTGATGGTGTTTGAGGATAAGGCGTGTCTTTTTTAGAATAATACAATAAACCAGGGATTCCAAAATGTGGGTTTGCAAACCCCTGGGGGTTCCTGAGGGTACTGCAGGGGGTTTGTGTGTTGATGAAACACTAGTAATGAATAATATTCAATGTAAAATTTAAATAAATAAAAGGGCCTACCCGCTATTATTCATTAGTGCAATTATTTAAACAAAAACCATAATTCATTTAAATACCCGTATAGATGCTCTGCTTGTTTTAAAGAGAAACATGACAGTATTCACAGTAAATGCAGCAAACCCCATCTCTGCACGTACTGCAAGTTTAACGTTCACTTGGGAACGCATGCATGTGTTAGGTTCACTTCATTTACACATTTGTGTAATTTCCATCATTTTTGTGGGCAGAAATGTACAACATTTTTATTTTCAGCCAAAATAAAAGCACAAGGATTTAAAATGTTTAAAGTAGAATGTAAGATACAAATCTTTAACTTGAAGTGTAAAATAAAACTGCCTTTATAATGATCAAATATTCATTTTAGTTATACTATTGTAATTTACAGTAATACATTCCTGGCTTAATAAAAAAAAAACACATATACATATATATATAATTGTAAATTACAATTGTGCTGTAGAAGTATTATTATTATTATTATTATTATTATTATTATTATCATCTGCTTAGGAACCCAATCAAACAGGGGTTCTGCTGACAACAACAACAAAAAAGTTTGTGAACCCCTGTAGTAAACCATATACTCGTTGTTTGTCTGACCAATGGCGGACGAGGGAGTGTTTGGGAACCTGTATGAAAGCAGATTATTTTTGTCATAATGCCAATGGCACAAAAAGACATCACCTACTGTACAATCCTACCCAAGAATCCCGAAACGCCTGCACCATGACTTTTCTGTAATTCCACATATTGTGCAAAGTGTGAGCTAATTACATCCGCCGTCGCTTTGTGTGTCTGAAATAAACAGTCATGGCTAAAGGATCTAATTGCGTTTGTCGGCTGGTGCGGAGGGAGGACACTGCTGCCCTTGCACAGTGCCATGCTGTCGTCCTGGCACGGCCCGTCCACTGCCCCAGGTACTGCCACACGGCCATCTGGAGCTGACATCTGTCTCTCTATTGATCATAAGGGTTTAGCACTTGATCAAACAGACTGCGACAGGAAATCGCTCTTTTCCCCACAGTAAAGGTGGGCGGCAGGCACGAGGGTAATAGAGTGGAACAGATTCGCTGGGTCTCGCCGCAGCACACAGCAGCCCTGGCATCCACAGCAAACGTGGAACGGGCACTGGTGGAAACACTGTGCCAGGGTGTGCCCACTTCAGCTGGTGTGTGTGTGTGTGTGTGGCAAGACAGTCGTCCCAGGAGAAGAAATAAAGCAGTAAAGGCACCGTTTTGAAATGAAAATCCTTCCCGCTGATGTCTACAGCATCATTAAAATCATTCTCGATATGCGTCGAAAGGCTTCACTTCGCAGCGCGCTTTGGAAAATGACACAAAATGGCAAAAGAGTTTGGAAAGGTGTCAAAAACAAACCCAAATATATCCCAAAATATTTACAGGGATAAATGCGCCAGATGGGAAACGTTCTGCTTTTTTTCAGGCGCAAACATTCTCTGCAGCTCAAGATATGCTGAATACAGGAACATTTTAATGAGCGCAAAACATCTGCTAAACTCCTCGTGCTAGCCCAGTCAACCACTTCTACAAAACACTCAACATTTCATCACATTTATGCAGATTTAATCCTTTGAGCTGCATAAGACACAACGGTTAATATCTTTATATTGTTGTGAAAATACAGCAAATAAGATAAATGTTTTCACCCACTTCGTATCCACTGTACAAGTATTTGTACATTTCACACATTTTTTTTTTATTATCATCAATTATATATAACTATATTATACATGAGAACAAAAATGTATTTATATATGTACATGTACACACACACACACACACACACACACACACACACACAAAAGTATAATATAATATGTCAAAATACTTTTTGCAGCCACTGTTTGTGTGAAATCTGGATTTTCATCGCAGGTATGTGTCAGTGTAAAATAGATATTATAGAATGGATAGTTCCGGTCCTTGATTCTGATTGGTTGAGCTGTAAATTACACTATAAACATAAACCTTTGTTTCTTCTGTGTGTTGCTCGGCAAACACTTTGTTGGAACCACAACTGTTTCTGAGGAACTACATTGTTTGGTGGAAGAATCCTGTTTTTATTATATCATTACACTTTATTTGCTCCTTTTTATACTTTGAAACCTTAATACAAATATGCCACTTTGCGCTTAATGCCCGTTAGCTGTTACAAATTCACTGTAAAACCACGGCTTCTTGGGGCTTATTGCTTTATTTTACATTTCATATAGTTAAAACACACTTTACCTTCTTTACACATGTGCTGAGGTGGCATTTTCCCCAGCCAGTAGAAACAGCATGTTTGTGCGTGTAATTCGGCTCATGTTAAGTTTGTGATTCTCCCCTCCTCCTCCTCCTCCTCCTGCCCCTCATTTCTCCTTCCTTCCGCTGATTAAACCTGGACGCTCTCCGTCTCGCATTTCCATTCAAACTCAGGGCACCAAAAGCCAGATGCACAAGGTGCTCCCACTTTCACAGCTTCGCAAAGCGATAGAGGGAGACAGAAAGAGAGAGAGAGAGAGAGAGAGAGAGAGAGAGAGTCCTGTAGCCCAAGGAAGAACAAGTTGAAAGTGTGAAGGAGGAGGAAAAAAAATATGACCAGGGGATGTGATAAAAAATTATCAGCGAGTGTGTTTTCCTGTTTGGTTTTAATCTACATTTAATTAAATTCTTATCTGCTGTGTGCTTATGGCTGCATTTGAATGGCACGACTGCATTCATTATGAATGGTAAAATTGAACTTGGTGCATTGTGTGTGGCCCAATAAAGCAACAAGGCTCACTGCGGTGCATGCAGGAAGAAATCAAGTCAATTAAGACGCTCTTTAAATTACCACTGTATCAAAACAAGGAGCGCCGCATAATACAATCCTGACAGGCAGAATGCAAACAGTTACTGTGTTTAATATACATCAGCCCGTCCCGTCCTGAGGGTCCAGATTTACTGGCCTGAGAGGGAGCCAATTAGGGTCATTTCATCAAGAGGTCAAATGAAATGAATTTGAATAAAATACCAGACTGTTCAAATATTTCTGCAGCCCCAGCTTGATATTCAGACAACTATAGGACATTTGTAGAACGATTCCCATAGAAAAGTGTAAAGACTTTGACACTAGCAAAACTGTGTAAGCATTCTGACTACAATCACTGGCTCAACCAATGGGATGAGATTAGGGTGGGACTATGAGGTTATTTGACCAATGACAGACAGGAAACATAGTTTAAAAAACAATGATTCTTTTTTAGCAATACTGTTGAGTGTTTTAGTGCTTCTAGTGGATTTTAAGAAAGGATCCTAATTAAATTTCTCTATTTCTTAAATATATGAAAATTGACAGTAAAGAAAACTAACAAAGAAATAAAGAAATACGTATTTTTCAAATAAATGCTGTTTTCTTTAACTTTCTATTCATCAAAGAATCCTGAAAAAATTTACCACAGTTTCCACAAAACATTGATTATTGTTTATGTTTTTTAACGTTGATATATATATATATATATATATATATATATATATATATATATATATATATATATATATATATATATATATATATATATATATATATATAACAAAAATACATCTAAAAAATCAGCATATTAGGATGATTTCTGAAGGATCATGTGACACTAAAGACTGGAGTAATGATAATGAAAATACAGTCTTGCATCACAGGAATAAACTACATTTTTAAATATTCAAATATAAAAGTGTTATTTTAAATTGTAATATTTCACAATAATACTGCTCACTGTATTTTTGATTGAATAAATGCATTCATGGTGAGCACAATAGTCTTCTTACAAAACATTACAACTTTTAACGAACCTAGCTGTTTTACCAGTCGTGTGTGTATATATATATATACTGTATATATATATATTTAAATTATTTAAGTCTCAAAAATCCCAGAATGTGACCAATAATATCTCTATATCTTTCTCTTAATCAGCAGCTTTCATAAAATACTTCTAAAGTCTTGTTTCTCATTTTTGTATCCAGAGAAAAACGGCCAGATATCTCAAACTGAGTTAAGCTTTGCCAAATCACTAAATCAAAAATCTCAATATGAACATTTCTCATCAAATTCTTCATAGTCTAGCTAAATAAAAGAGCTGATATGCACACAGCCCTACACTCGTCCTGTGTCAACAATGACCTCATTTGTCTATTTTTGTTCCTCTCAAGACAGATTCGAGAGTCCGACTGATAGTTAACTGAAACATAACTGAGAACTCCATGATTTAATGAAAGAAAAAATCCATAATGAGTCAATAACTACAGACTCCACGCATGTTTAAAAACTTGTACTATGTCAGAAAGCAAGCAGACGTACATGTGCTGAATCAAAAAGGGTGCAGTGATAAATAGTAATGCCTTTGACGAAGAGCAGGATTTGCAGGATTCCATACGACAGAGCGATTCATCAGAGAGTCACTACGCAGATGCTACAGTCAGACCTGCCAAAATCCTTAAATTCAGATCAGGCCTTTGCATGTGTATGTGTGTGAGAGAGATGAATGGCCGCGGTGCGACGCAGAGGGATCGCAACAGATAATCGCGTCTCTCTCAAGCGGCAGCGGAGAGCTCAGATCTGCTCTTTTAAAATAATGTCGAGGGAGTAAAGTGTCTCCAAAAGCCCCTGCGTGCAGGTTATCTTGGGCATTCTGTGTTTGCCGTTTAAATCTTAACGGGACACGAGCAGGTGCGGAGAGTAAATACATCTGGAGTGGAAAGGAACTGGAGTGGAAATGTTGTTGCAGAGGAGGGAAAGATTAGATGTCACATGGGCCTACCGAGATGAAAGTCTCTTCCGATGGCTTTTATTCCCTTCACATAAAGAAGGAGAGAAAACGGGGGTGGGGAAAAAAACGATGAAATGAGCAGCACACCTTGAACAACTCAGTTTTATGATGTCATTACCTCACTTCCACCATCACACTTCTGACTGCGCAAAATTTACTGATCATCAGCTGTTGAGGAGTAGCTGACAAAATTTTGTTGTACTACTAATTCAGCTACATGTTTTACTGCATGCTTTACATTGCATAAGTCTGATTCATTTTTGTGAATAACTTTGTTCTGATATTTGTAAAAAAATGAACTCATTAAACAGCACTCAAATTAGAAATTTGACTATATCACACTGTCTATTGTATATTAGTTTGTAATATATATATATATATATATATATATATATATAATTATTGTAATGTTATATATATATATATATATATATATATATATATACATATATATATATATATATATATATATATATATATATATATATATATATATAAAATATGTACACCTACACATTTTACATTTGTCTTTTTTGTACAAAATTATATATTTTATGTAAATTAGCCAGTGATGCTCCTAATTATATATATATATATATATATATATATATATATATATATATATATATATATATATATATATATATATATATATATATATATATATATATATATATTTACAATTATTATATAATCACATATTCATATAATTCTATTTAATACAAAATAAACAAACAATTTATTTAAAACAATTTATATTTACATTTAAATAATCTAATTTAATAATGTAACTTTTTTATTTATTTAAATAATTATTATTATTTAAACTATATATTCATTATGTGATAAATAAAATTGTGATAATTACTCACATTTATTATATATTATTTCTATTATCTATGATTTATAATATATATTATTCAACAACATATTTTTTTCATTAACATCTACTGCTAAATTGAAGCTTTTTTTTGGGGGGGGGCAATATTGTAAGTACATATACAGTAAATTCATGCAACAATACAGTAGCTGCAATATAGTCAGTAACCTCTTGTTAGCAGCATGCAAGTCTTATACTTTAAATAATGAGTAGATGGCAAGCTACAGTATTCAAGTAGCTTCTTCAAATCTAGCATGTCTAGTTGAGACTTGCAGATATACTGCCATCCTCCAAAATCAATTCAAGAGAACTTTATTTATGCTGGCATTTAAATTTGACGAGGTTCAAATACATAAATCTCTCTAGCTCTTTAATGACAGTGGATTGCAGATTGTGCCTTTGTTTATCTTTTAAATGAACACACACACACACACACACACACACACACACACACACATCTGAAACATGCCAGTCTGTGGCGGCAGCTTTTGATATGCTGTCTGAATGATTCATTTAGCTTGCGTTTTCAATTGTCTCTGTAATTGACCGCCGCCACCGGCACGTGACATCATCACCCGTTCGTTATCTACGCGGTGGCCCCGTTTGGGCGGCGCTGAACAGCGGGTCTGTGCACTTCTCACAGCTGATGGCAGAGACTGAGAATTAACCCAACTTCTCATTATCATCATAAAGCATTTCTTCAGCGACAGCGTGACACCTGCAACCTTCATTTGCACATGCTAAAACAATACAAAACGGCCAGTGTTTTTATTTTGCAGCTAATGTATGCACTTCTTACAGAATATTCATTTTTGAGCATCAAACTCACGATTTTGGAATATTAATTTGAAACTTATGGGTAGTTAGAACATGCAACAAGTTTTTTTGGACCAAAGCCATTTTCTAAATAATAATGTTTGCACACACAATTTGGATAGAAAGTGTCACAAATGCTAATTTCAGGCAAAATCTAGTTGACTAGTCATCAGGTTTATTTTGTAGAATAATTTAGTTTGCAATTATTTAGACCAAAGCCATTTTTAAATAATATTTATATACATACAATTTGTAAAAATTATTACAAATACTGACAAATTGCTATAGTTTGGAGTATTTGCACCTATAAAAAAATGCATTTCTTCACTGCAGAAGAACATACAGTACAATGAGCTAGTGATCATTTTTTATTATTATTATTATTATCTATGTTTTGTATTATTATTAATTATTATTGTTTAACAATCAAGCAGTGGTCATTTTGAACACCACAAGTGTAAGAAGGTTGGAAAATTGTTATACCCTGTGGAAGTCAATCATTTTTATCCAATGTAATTATTTTAACTTGCATTTTCAGGAAAAGATAACATCTTTAAGAAGTGGTACCCAAACTAAAATATACTTGTGGAGTTGATTAAACATAAAAAGTAAAAAATAAATAAATAAATAATGGCATCAACTACCAAATAAAAAGAAATGATGATTTTGATCTGTCTATAAGTTTATTGCCATTTTACTTGTGAAACTATACTGCAAAAGAATTCATGGCAAACTCTTTAAACATGGAAACAAAGATATGTAAATAAATTTGGGAACAAATCTAGTTGATTTGCTTCAATTAATTATTTATAAAAAGTAAAAAAAAAAAAAAACTAACTAAAAAAAAAAAACTAAATTTTTTAGTCTGACCTGCTTTTGTCTTGCAGAGTTCAATGTAAACCTCAACTCCTGCCAAGCCCTGCGCTCGGAATACATTTGGTTATTTTAATTTTAATTTAAATATGGATATTTGTGGACAGCCAGTGGTGCGGGTAACACACTGCCGTCATTCGCCGAGTCTTTCTCTGGCTGGCTGAGCTAAGCAGGTTTAGAAGGACACTCTCCAATGAGACGAGCCGGAGACTTTGGCAGGAGCATCACAGCAGTCCAGTTATCCTCCGAGAAAGTCTCCGGGCCAGCTGTGATGCGTGCGGCCCGGGTTTATTGATTGCTTCCACCAGCTCCAGCGCATCAGTGCACCGAGACCGAATTCTGGACCATCGTTTGAGTCCGGACGCCCCCCACACCTCATTAACGCCCTTTGACAGACCACGGCACTAATGCGGCCTTAATCTGCTCCAAATCACTCTAAATGTCAAGCTTGGGCAGGGGACTTCAGGCTCCATGCACCAAGCGCTTAGCAGACGACACGCTTGCCCCGAACCCACTGCCACCCTCCCAGCCCCTGATCTCAACTCATTTCTGCTTTCAACTTTTGTTTCAGTGCAGCATTACCATGCACTTTTAAACCCACACCCTCGCTCGCTCTCTTCCTTAATGAGAAACAACATCTCTAGCTGAAGGAGAGAGAGAGAGAGAGAGAGAGAGAGACGGGCAGTTTATTAATAATCGAGTTGTGGAATGTTATCAGCCTGCACACAATCCGACCAATAGTTTGCCCTGATGGTAGCTGGGTTCCTCATTAGCTGAACATATTTAATCCAGAAGTTTCTTATCAAATGTCACACCTGCATCTCCAAATGGCATTTCCACATTCAGTGGCATGTATTTGGGAGATGACGCTCCAAGGTGCTTTACGGAGATTAAGCGGCAGAGAGAGTGCAAGCTTATTTTATCATTTAGCGGGTCTGGAATGAATCCAAGGAGTTTTTGTCTTGTTGTTGTAATTAGAAAGCCTTTTAAGTGATAACGGCTGCACAGGAATATGAATATGGAGCGATCAGGCCTGTTCTTTTCTCTTTTTCCATCCTCACCCTCCTCATATTTTCTTTCTTTTCAATTGTTGAATGCAGTGTTTTTTGTTGTATGCTGTAGCAAGGATTAACTCTGGCTTCTGAAGTTTAATGAAAGACTTGAAAGTAGGCAAACGCCCCATTGGGGAACTCACTCACTTTTGGCTCTTTTCCACTCCTGACAAAATTTTCCTCCATAAAAATCAAAGGACAGCCGTGACTGGAGCGCTCTCTCTGTGGCCCGACGCTAACATAATAAATCACTCTCTCCTGTGCTGATGCACCAGGACACTTCAAGAGGACATTTAGTTCACCTTACATACATTTCATAATCAGACTACTTGTTTAGAAGTATTGCATAACTTCTTGGATTTACGTCAGAGTTGAATATATTTAAAATATATTATATAAAAAGTTTGGGCTTAGGAACTTTTTCTTTTATGTTTTTTAAAGTCACCAGCAAAGATGCACTTATTTGATCCAAATTACAGTAAGACAGTTATTTAAACATTGAATAATAACTATAGATATTTCATTTTACATTGCACAGTAATTGAGTAATATCACAGATCTCAGAAGATTCAGCATTGGAATCACAGGAAAAATATATTAAAAGGGAAACCAGTTATTTTAAGTATATTAACATTAATACTAAATTGTTACTTAGTAAATTTGACCGGGGTAAATTTGACCTGTTATTTTAGTTTGTTATTTTAGTATAACTGAGAAACTATTACAGTTTTTATTAAAATTTCTTAACCATTTTCATTCTATTTTTGTTTTAATTTAAACATTAATTATTTTAAATATTTGCTAAAATTTTACTAATTTTGTGTCTTTCATTTTTAGTAGTTTTTTTTTTAAATATATATTTATCGCTATAATTTGTAGTTTTTAGTTATTTTATTTTATTTAAATTGAAACGAGAAATTTCACTTTTCAAAAAAACAATTTTTTCCATTTATTTTGTTTCAAGTAACATTTTTTTATAAATGGTTTTAATTCTAGTTTTGAGTATTTGTTTTAGTTATCTATACCACACGAAAGATCACAGTAGGGACAATTTTCCGAAACGAAGAATATAGTGATTTAATTATATTTACTGAGGACTGTAAATAAAAAGGAATAGTAAATGCTCAAGATTGTGGCTGTAGAAATGAAAGACTCATTTTAGTAAAACTAGCCAGTTGCTCCTTTAAACCGATATTTCAATCAAGAGATGCAGATCTATTACTTGCATATTATTTGTAGTAATGCAACATGCTTCTTTTGAAAATAACAGTACTATCATGTCACTGTTGCATGAAAACAAAAGTCCGCGACACTGCAAAAAGGGGAAAGAAAGCGACGACTGCACCTAATGCGCACACAGAGGCAAGAAATGCTTCACTCTGAACTCTCTACACTGATACTAATTTCTCAAGGTCTCAGCGGCATTATCTAACGAGAAAGAGCGAGAGATACAGAAGGGAAGTCGGTGCTCATTCCCTGGTGTGCATCCAGTAAAGCTGCTCACCATCAGCCCAGAGATAAGTGCAAAACTGAGAGGTATTGATCCAGTAATAGCAGCTGATGCTTTGACGCCCGACACCTTAACCCCGCAGACATAATGTCACAGCCTCTTAACACCGCCCGACTATCTCCCCTCGCCTGTCAAACCCCCGTAATACGCTTCTCAAAGCTCACCCTAAATCACCCAAATCATGGCACCTTCACACATTATTTATTTTCCATCTATAACGGAGCGCGAGAGGGAGGGAGAAGACAGAGCAAGCAGCACAAAGTGATTTACAGCTGAAGTAAAAAAGGTTACGCCTGTTTTTTTCTTTATTTATCCCCAAAGACCTACAACATCTGTCAAGGCGACTGTATTCTCTCAGCTCCTATCATTGTGTGGAGCTCCATGCCGCAATTACAGAGGAACCGAGGGCTGATTGTGTGAGACTACACCGCATGACAAATACAGTGGCGAGGGGGGGGAGGAGGGGGCTCCGGCATCGTCCTCGATGGCGCAGCGGCTTAGACGCTCGCTCTCATTAACGCAGAGCTCGCCACTGTAACGACGCTCTAATACAGTTGGATAGGTGTGAATAATACCTAATGCCACCTAATTACTCCAGCGCTAATATGCGGTGCGCTCGGCAACAGTGACGACTCTAAAGTAACGGCAGTATCTGGAGAGAAATCGTGCAGCTTTGAGTCACCCAAGGGTGAGCATGATAATTAACTGAGTAAAGAGATTTTTGCTTTTTTTTCCGAGGAAGAAAGAGAGAAACAATTGCTTGAGATAAACAATCCCAATACCTCCTCATTGTTGCTGAGGTTTGCCTGAATATTGAATGTGAAATACTGGGGTAAAAGTTTGATGTCCTCGTGTCAAACGTCACTGGTTTTTGGGTTTCTTATCATTGACATCAAACATGATGTGTCACTTTTGAATAGAGCGCTGAAGATCATATATAAAACAGCTGATTGTTTCACTAGATAAGACCCTTATTCCTCAGCTGGGCTAGTGTGGAACCCTTAGAAGATTGCAATTAAAACTACAATTTGGACTTTCAACCCATTGGCCGCCATTAAAGTTCACTATATGGAGAAAAATCCTGGAATGTTTTCCTCAAAAACCCTCATTTTCTTTCTCACTGAAGAAAGAAAGATATAAACACACTGACTGACAAGCGGGAGAGTAAATTATCAGGAAACTTTCATTCTGGAAGTGAACTAATCCTTTAAGCTTTCGTCAACTCTTTTCGTTCTTATTTTAAATCTACAAATTGGAAAGTTCCAAGAGTTTTGAGAAGATGAGTTTGGTGTGGTGATGTATAATGTCCGCCAAAACCTCTAGTTCCATTTTGCCACCTTTTTCAAAACCTTTTTCCAAGACACTTAAAAGTAAAAAAAAAAAAAAAAAAAAAAAACTTGAGTATTACTGATGTGTTTTATGTTAGAGAGAGAGAAAAAAATCTTGAGTTTGTTAACCACAGGCCTTTTTTCGGGCATTTATGCCAAAACCCACCGATTTCTAGATGATGGAAACAGAAGTTCAAAAATGGAAGTTCAAAAATGATTTCCTGCAGCACTCCATTACGTTCTGACTGGAAGATTTTAACTTGTGGTCTTTTCCTTGCATAAAACTATCAGACTGCTTCAGAAAATCCATTTTTTTTGTGTGTCTTTTTTCAAAGCAAGGGAGAAGCAGATGTAATGATGTCAAACATGATTCTTAAAAGTATCATCACTGAAAGGATATTATTGAAATTCATAATTCATATTTTAAAAAAGAAAGGGAGAAACCGTTACCAAGATAAACCAAATATCTTCACATTTATTGTCCACATGAAAACTAAAAGGCATTATTAATTCAAAAAAGGGTTGCCAAGTTGTGTTGCGCCAGACTTGATGTCATGATGTTTCTCACCATTAACATCAGATGTGATGAAACTCAATGAACCATATTTGAACTGAAGACAAGATTTTCCTTACACTAAGCACTCTTGCTTGAAACGACTTCATTTTTCTTTCCCTTTCACAAGACAGAAAAGAAACAGTTGCTCAAGATGAACAATCCAAATATCTTTGCATTGTTATTGATGTTCACTTGAATACTAAACACCACCGTTTACCTTTCAGCTTTGCATTTTGTTGTTGTTTTTGTTGAGGAACTGTCAAAGGGTAGATAGTGCCTTTGCTAAAGGATATTGCCAAACACTGACATTATATGCAAATGTTGTTTATGATCTGGCAGGCTGTACAGATCCTGTCTTGGTCGAGACTGTTCAGCCACAGCAACTTCCCAAAGCCACGCCGCTGAATCAGGCCTCTAATGAGATCTCAGGGGTCACTGTTAGAGCGCCACTTTGTACTGCAGCAGTTGAGATGTACAGCAACAACCCGGAGCCCTCCATATGTTGCCCAGGAGGCTGAGAGACTAACCCAGTGTTTCAGACAGTACAAGCGCTCCCCGCTCTCTACTTCCCTTTTACCGTGAGCTCAGACACACAGTGAAGAAGGTGATGGAACATCAAGAGCTGTGCCAGTCGAGTGCAACTTTATTTACGTCCCTTCGGGTGTTTTGCTGCAATAGCTCATCTGGTTGTGTGTTGAAAGGCCAATACAAACTTACAATCCATTTACAGTTACCAAGACTGCTGGAAGTTGAGGAAAGCCCAGAAAAATGCAAGAATCAACCCACATACAAAACACAGTTTTGACCGCAAAAATATCCATGTTTGTGTCATTGGGACACACAACAAACACGTATATGCATATTCAGTTTAAAAATATATATAATATACAATTTGCTAATGATCAGATAACTTTTAGAGTTTTCTGGTTTCTATGGTTATATATGTATATAGGTAGCATATGCAAAAGAGGCAAAAGCAAAATATGAGAACAAATAAATATACAAAAATAATAATCACATATAAACAATAATATATAATTTAAAGCAAAAATAAAACGTATAGTATAAATATGCATATGAAAACAGAGATTTAATTATAATAATAAATCAGAATACGATAATGAATAACCTATGCATACATACATACATACACACACACATTATATATATATATATATATATATATGCATATGAATCTTTTTTTTTAAGTCAAGTAATTTTTTTTTTTCTGTTATAAAGTTAAGGCAAAATTTACAGATACTTAATTTTGATGTCTATCTAATATTGGTAACCAGACAGCTAAACGATTTTGAGAAAAGAAGATAATGTCATGGAATAAAGTATTAAAAGCTCTGACAGATACTATGGATGCACTTTGGACATCTCAAACAAACAGAACAATGTTTTCTTAATCCTTAAGTATCTCCTCCAATTAAAGCATGTCTTCTGTCCCTTTAATAAAAACTGTTTGGCACCCTCATGCAAAGCTGCCATCTCTGTGGTTTCCTCGACTCAATCTTTGCTCCATCTCCCTTTTACCCTCAAAAGCAGAGAAGAAGAAGACGGCACGGCTTATTAACAAGCCCTTTTTTCAGTCCTGCAAACAAACAAATATTCTGTGATTGCCAAACCCACTCATGTTAGAAGAACGCTGTCATCTTTCCAAAAAGTATGTAAAATATTTGAAGTTTGCAGCATAGAATCTTTAAAATATGATTTTTACACATGATCTATTACTTTAGGGACTTTCCACACACCTAAACATGACGCAGCACAAACCGAAAGATGATTGGATGCTTTATCTGTCAGTCATATGGCCTCTTGGGCATTCCTTGCCATTTAAAGCGGCCAGAGTTCCCAGACCTTCTGCTGTCAGTCTGAAGGTCTGGCTACGCGAGACTAACCTAATCAAACACAACAGAAACCAGCTAATAAAGGTCCTCATGATTACTAGAAAGTTTACAGACAGGTGAGATGATCAAGGTTGGACTAAACACTACAGGAAATTGGACCTCCAGGGCCCGAGTTGAGAACACCTGCAATATTGTTTAAAGAATATACTTGGGGAAAATTTTTATTTTTACTACATTTGAAAAAATCTTACCCTATGTACAAGTAACTGCAATTTCATTCTAAAATGTTTAATTACTCTCAAATTGATTTTCTCTAGTATAGATGAAAACTGATAATGTACAATATAAAAAAGAAACTCATAATGTCATTAAATAAAGTTCTACAGTATTCACTTTTAAATACACCAACACAACCCAATGGGCATTTTTAACCCACTGAATCTAAACTTAATTTTAAAACCCAAATTAGTCCTTCCGCGAAATCATACTATCACAATGAAATTAACTACTGTTCTGACTCTTGCACACTTTTCAAAACTTGTTCTTCTCTTCTTAGTCCACCTCCACCTCCACCTTCATTGACTCTTACAGTCGATGACTTTACAGTTTTCTTCACAAATAAGACAAGAATCATTCAGTGACCAATTCTCCTCACCGCAGACTGATGATAACTTTATAAGGGCTAATACACACTCTCTCTCCTCTTTCTCTGCACTCTCAGAGACGGACGT